>NC_084495.1:25446006-25743506 GCF_030035675.1 Rhineura floridana | reverse complement strand
TGTTCTAGCAGGGGCCCCACTGCCCACCCCCTGACCTACCTCACCTTACTACTCCTACTCTTTGCTCTCTTCCGTAGGTCACCTGCCCTCTCCAACGTGCAAGCAGTGAGAAGAGCCTTGTCCTTTCTCTGTGGGCACCGATGCAACTGAATAGGCAGTGGTGACAATGGCAAAGGGCAGAGGGTCATCGAGAGAGGCACTTTGCTCAATAGTTCCACAAGAAACTGGAGCTAGAACTGGTACAGTCCATGACATCTCCATATAGGAGACAAGAAGGATGCCAGCCTGAAACCCTAAAGAGCTACTGCCCATCAGTGTAGTCCAGGTGTGGGGAACATATGGTCCTCCAGATGTTATTGAACGATAACTCCTATCATCTCTGGCAATAGGCCATGCTTGGTGGGGCTAGGGATGGAATGATGTGTCAGTTTTGGTTCTCCCTCATTTTTCTAATCTTAAATTCAGTTTTCCACACTTCTGCAGTAATTTGTGAATTCTTTTACTAAAAATCCTCATGAAAATTATTATTTTAGTACACATGTTTCCTTCTAAATGCATTTTGTATGCAGTAATTGATTAATGTACACATTTTTGCAAACAATTTCTCATCATATAATGCATTTTTGAATGTTCTTTTCACTAGTATTTTCTGCACCCTCTTCTCACAGTGGCCAACTGGATGCCCATGGGAAGCCTATAAGCAGAAAATGAGCACAACGGCACTCACCGCACTGCTGTGATTCCCAACAATTGGTATTCTGAGGCATACTGCCTCCAAATGTAGAGGTAGAAAACTAATATGCGACACAAATACACTGGAAAGCACAGGTAACATGTGAATATAGGAACCTAAGAAGAGTCTGCCAGATCAGGCCAGTGGCCCATCTAGTCCAGCATGCTGTTCTCACAGTGGTCAACCAGATGCCCATGGGAAGCCCACAAGCAGGATTAAAATGCAAAAGCGCTATCCCCTCCTGGCAACTGGTTTTCAGAAGCATGCTGCCTCTGAATGTAGAGGTTAAAGCATAGCCATTGTGGCTAGTAGCCAGTGATAGCCTTATCCTCCATGAATTTGTCTGATCTTCTTTCAAAGCCATCCGAGTTGGTGGCCATGACTGCCTCTTGTAGGAGCAAATTCCATGGTTTAACTATGGGTTGTGTGAAGAAGTCCTTTCTTTTGTCTGTCCTGAATCTTCCAACATTCAGCTTCATTGGATGTCCATGAGTTCTAGTGTTATGAGAGAGGGAGAAAAACTTTTCTCTAGCTACTTTTTCCATGTCATGCATAATTGTATGCACTTCTATAATGTTGCCTCTTGCTCACCTTTTCTATAAACTAAAAAGCCGCAAATGCTGTAACCTTTCCTCATAGGGGGATTGCTCCATCCTCTTGATCATTCCGGTTACCTTCTCCCATGAAGATTCAGCTGCCCAGTAGGTCCCTCCTTTCACAGTTTCTCCCTGGGAAGCCTGCAAACAGGACATAACTATAGAGGCACAGCATGTGGAGGATCTAAACCCTGGATTTCCATAAAGGTGCTTTGTGTGAGCATGCGTGTGCATGCACACACACACATTTTCTAGAGTGGAAGTTTCAGAGAGAGAGAGAGAGACATTTTGCAGAATATAATCCACCATTTTTGGATGGTGACTGCCATTTTTCCCAGGATGCCATTAGGAAGGGCATAAAAACAGCATCCAGGCTGTCATCACAGGGGCTCTATTGAGGCAGCAAATAAAAAAAAATAGAATAAAGAAGCCACATTGACTGACACACACACATACACATCACCACTTGTGAATAAAAGAGAGAATCTCAGGAGCGCGTTTTCATTCCGTCCTGATATATTTCAGAACTGAGCTTCCAGCTCTGCCATTTGCCAACTCTGCCCTTCATGTTCCATCACACAGTGTCACAACAGGAGCAAGAGAGTGGAGGGGGGGAGAATAAAGAGCCATACAGGCAGTCAAAGTTCAGAAAACTCGACCTTTGGGTTTTGTTCTGCTTGCTTTTGAAAAGGAATACATGAAAACAGTAACCTTGGCATTCAGCTATTGTTTAGGACTCTGCTCCTGTTTATTAAAGGAATGTTCCTATTCAGATCTCTCCACATGAGAAACAATTAGGATGGCACTAAAGTCCCATTCTTTTGGGTATGGCTACTTACACAAATCACACTCCTGCTGTATAATTATAGATGCCTTTTGTGCTAGATGATTGAATGTATCAGGGCTATGGGTGTACTGATAACAAAATCTTCAATAATAAATAACATGTAGATTAAATATATGTTCATTGGTATTCTTGCATTGCATCTTTTCTTATTCTTACAAGTTTAGGGGCTGCAAATGATGCATTATACTGGGGATAACTGGGAAAGGAGGAGAGGCTGAATATCAAGGAAAATAGATATGTGATGGGGGAAGAGACCTTTAATTGCATGAAAAAGGACAAGGAACAGTCACAACTTGGGATAGGCCTAGATCACAGCCTGGGGGTATATATTACTTATTTATTTATGCATTTATTCTGTTGTTGCGGGAGAAGTCATGTGCAGGAAGGACTGAGGAGTATGTCTGAGTTGATGACGGAGAGCAAGCAAGCAAGGGAAAGTAGAAACGGAGGTAGGAGAGAGAACTTGGGCTGAAGGGGTCTCTCTCTCTCTCTCTCTGTCTGCTGAACAACCTCCAGTTTGTTTGTTTGTTTATTAACAAGGATCTTATTCTCAAACCAGCAGCAAAAAAGGGGGAAGGGGGAAGATGTGTGGTTTGGTTCCAGCCCAAAGTTGCTGTCCTGGGCTCTTACTGGGAGGAAGGTTGGGATATTAAATAAATAAATAAATAAATAAAGCCAGGAGTAGTAAGGGAAGAGGAGGGAATAGAGAGAAAAAGTGTGGGTGGAGTGTGGATGGATGGTTGATGGTGTTTCAGTTTTTAATTATTATAGGGTGGATCCTTAAAAAACATACATCTCATGTGTCGAAGGCCAGGGTAAAAAGTTGTGTCTTTAGCATTCACCAAAACCGTAGAGCAAAGGTGCCCAATACACCTCTGTAGGGAAGGAATTCCACACTCAGGGGCTGCCACAGAGAATGCCCTCTTCTAGGACCATTCCCCCAAACTTCTGAGGGTGGCAGAACTACCAAGAAGGGTAGTTCTATTGATCTTAACACCCAAGAGGGTCTATAGGGAAGTACATAGTTTTTCCGATGTTTGTGACCTCAGGCTGCAATTCAGTACACACGTACCTGGGAGTAAATCCCATTGAACTCCATTCAGCTTACTTCTGAGTAGGCATGTATTGGATTGCAGCCTAACAGAGCAATACAACTCAGGGGAAGACAGTGGAAGGGGTGTCGGTGGAGGATGAGCCGGCGGGAAGGTCCACGGCATCCATTTGCAGGAGCTGTCATTTGCAGGCCAGGCTGGTGGAACATTGGCTCAGCTGCCATCGTGCTCCCGGAAGACCCTGTTTCAAGCCTTCCAACAGTGCACCTTCCACTGGGCTGATCCAGGGGTCTGCCACATCCAACTCCCCTCAGCCTGGCATAAATACAAGTTGGATTGCGCCCTAATTTGTTTAGGGCTTTAAATGGTAATGTGAGCAACTTGAATTCAGCCAGGAAATGAATTGGAAACCAATGCAACTATCTTAGAACAGAGGCTAGATGAGTTCTAAAAGCAACCCAGCCAATAATCTGGACCAGATGAAGTTTCCAAGTTGTCTTCAAGGGCAGCAACATATAGATCACATTGCAATAAATCAACCTGGAAGTTATATATGAGGCCATCACCTCATGAAGATAAGGAGGTCTGAGCCTCTTAGACGGGTAAACAGATGGGAATCACACATATGCTGCCTTGGGTTCCACTACAGAAGAAAGGTAGAATATTAATGCATAAAAAATATATTTCCTTCAATATAAATTTAGACCAAAGTATAAACTAAGCCTATACTGAACTATGGATCTTGGGGAAGGGCTATAGCTCACTGGCACACATCAGCTGTGGTTTCAGAAGGTCCTAGGTTCATCCCAGGCATCTCCAGTTAGGACTGGGAGATATTTCTGAAACCCTGGATAGCTACTGCCAGTCAGTGTAGACAATATTGAGCAAAATGGACCAAAGTTCTAATTCAGCATGTAGCTTCCTATGAACAGTGGATTGCCAGTTTGTGACAACAGAGAAGTGGGCTTCTATTTAGATATTTTTTTAAAAATATATATTGCTGTATTTTATATGAATGGATACTAATTTTAATGTAAACTTATGTAATTTATTTACGTAAACAACTCAGAAACTTCATGATCACTGATAATTGGGAGCCTATGGCTCGCCAGATATGGCTGGATTCCAAACCCCATAATCTCTGCCTATTGGCCATGCTGGACCTAAATTCATCATTCCTGGCATAGGCCATCAAACCCCATATTTTGATTTACTGGAGTCCTTCTTTGTCCATTCCATCTTTTGAGGTTTCACCAGAAATATCAGTGGGTGATGGTCTTGATAGAAAAATGGGTCAGACTGCCAGCTGTTGGTAATACATGTGTGTGTGTGTGTGTGCTAAGGATGGGATCCATTGGCCAGTGCTGGTTCAAAAACATTCCATCAACCTAATAGGCCAGTAGGAATGAAAACATCTGTCATTTGTTTCTCTTAATTTCTCATTTTCCCAATCTCAAATTCAATTCTCCACATTTCTGCAGCAATTTATGAGGTGTTTTTTTTAAAAAAAAATCCTCATGAAAATTCTCCAGCATTTTAAGGTGAACTTATCCTAACAAACACATTTTTAGGCATTTGGTTAATGTACACATTTTTGCTAGTAATTTCTCATCATATAACACACTTTTGCATGTTACTTTCACTCATATATTCATTTTAGTGCACACATCTTCCTAATATATGGATTTATGTAAACATTGGTTGCTTGGTGAACTGCACCACAGAATTTGGGTAAGTGCAAATTTCAAAGGATAGCTGTGTTTCAGTTGTCACATTGTTTGGAAATTGTGAATTTGATAGATTCAGCTTGAAATGTGAATTGAATTGAATTTATCCCCCATCCCTACAGGCTAGTATCAATCTGAGTTTGTTCTTGTCCACTAGCCAGTGCATGTTAGACTGTGGAAGTCTGAAATCCTTGCCAATCTACTACAAATCACCCACAGATCTACCTACCAGTGACCTTGATCTACCTCCTGCCTACCTCTGATCTAAGGAATGGACTGACAATGCCATAGTGAAAATTGGGATGTAGTTGGCAGAGCCAGTAGAAAGGAAGCATGTTTAGGCAGGCAGGATTGTAACCACAAACATGTGGACTAGACAGGAAGGGAACAGACAAGCAGGATTTAAGGCAAACCATGCATTAAATGATGAGAAATGGCTTGCAAAAATGTGTTCAGTGAAAACTGCCTACAAAAATTGCACTGAAATGCTGGAGAATTTTCATGAATATTTTTTTAAAAAATAATCAAAAATTGCAGCATAAATGTGGAAAACTGAATTTAAGACTGGAAAAATTAGAAACTGAGAGAACTGAAATTGACATATTTCCATTCTGAGTTCCTAAAAATAAGAATAAATATATTTTTAATGTTAGTGATGTTGTTAGCTTTCTTGGGTACTATGTGCATATACAAATTAAGCTAAAAACTAGTCTGTTGTCAGCCTCTTTCTAGTTCCTTTCAGAAGGGTTGCTGCGAGTCTTTAGCCAAAGAAAGCAGGGAGACCTGAGCTTGCATTCCAAAGATGGGTAAAATTAAGAAACAATTCCTGCCAGCAAGATTCTTTGTTCACAATTCTGGTGTCTCCACACCATTACAGTTTCTTCTCCATTAAAAACACCCTGGACAACACCCAGGAAATAGCAAAACAAAAAACAGACCAGGAAGAGAACGTATCATTGACAAAATTGCTCATTACTGGAAAGTGAGGCAATTTCATGTTTATAGAAATGTATTCACTGATATGTGGGGTGGGGGGAGAGAGAAAAACTGACATAATTTCTTATCACAAGAAGGAAAATTATCTTCATTTCAGCAAAAAATGTTGTGTATGTATTAGATCGTAATGGGCTTGGTTTTATGGACCAGCCTTTTATACAGTAAATATATTTCTTTCTGAAGTAGTTATAATTTATTCTTTATATATAATTGATTTATGCATGCACTTAAAATATCTTTTGAAATTCACATTAGAACTCTACTGTAACATAATAAAACTGAACACTTAATTTCAAGTTAATTATTTTCCATTATTCTGCATTAGTAGACAGAGCAAAAACTTGAGCTCCGTAACAGAACATAAAAAGTTCTTTTGAACTTAAAATAACATATGATTACTGGCTTAAATGGCAGGCATCTGTCATGTAAATGAGTAACTAACTAACTGAAAAGGTATTAGTGTTGTGGATACCAGAAGACAGCATTCAATTTTATACAAAAGTTGAATACCAGGACAGTGATTTTGCATTTAATGTTTTTTGTGTCAGTTGGTGGAGGTAGAACCACAGCATTTTGTGCTGTGGTTGGGGTAATTAAAAGGTTGGGAGTGCTATTTATAGAGGTTTCTACAGACTGAGCTTCCTGTTGGTGAAAAATCTTGAGAAAGGTGTGTTCTTGAGGAAGGGCACATACTCTTGATTTACTGTACGACAGAGACAGCAACTAGAGGCCCAGTGGCCCACCCCATCCCTCACTGCTTCCTATCTAATCCCAGAATAGTCCATGACTACCAGTGGAAAACAAACCAATTATTTTATTATATTTATTAATTTTAAGGATATGTACTCTGTCTTTCCACCAATGGTCCTCAAGATCTAATATATTTTGGAAAGTTATTTGTTTGTTCACCGTACATTTGCACATCTCTTAAGATATTGTAAGTAAATTTTGTATGATGGTTCCTGAGATAAAGGAGTGGGTTTCTGTCTATGTTTGGATACAATTAGACACCGATTTGAATCAAGATGGCAGACTGAACTTTTCAAAACTTCAGTGTTTTCCCCTGGTTTCTTAGAATTCTCAAGCAATTCTGGGTACAAGGCTTCTAGTGGCTTGTAAACAAAATTAAAACAATACTTTTCAAGGAATCATGCACAGTCTCTTCATTAGCCTTAGGTGGCAATGGCTATCTGTTAAAACAATGAGGGAGGTCCTATTCTTATGGTGTGACCAACAGCTCAGTGGTTTTGCATACAGAAAGTCCCAAATTGGATCACCTGCATCTCCAATCAACAGAATATAAGGAAATGAGTCATGACAGTGGTTGATCTTCCAGCCCAAACCTACACTGTTTTACATTATTATTATTACTACTACTACTACTACTATTATTATTATTATTATTATTATTATTATTATTATTACTGTTGATGAAAGAAAGAAATGAAGTAGGAATGTGAGGCAGCAGTTCTATGTTAAATTGTTGTGTGTGTGTGTGCAGGGAAAACAACTTTTCTCAGTGGTGGGGCATGTGCTTGGAACACAAATGGTCCCAGGACCAATCCTTTGTATCTCCAGTTAGAAGGATCAGGTAGCAAGTGATGAGAATGTCCTTTATCTGAAACACTGGAGGGCTGTAAACATTCAAAGTAGACAATACGTGGCAAGAAGGACACAGCAGTAGGTAGTGTGGTAGGGCAAAGAAGCTTACCAGACCTCCAAGAAGTTTAGCAGGTGAGATGAGGTGGCAGTGAGGTTGGCACACTGCAAATACACCAGTGGGGCAAATCTGCTGCATCTGCACTGCCCCACCGTCTCCATCCATTGCCCTCCCCCACCTAGTAAGCAGCAGTGACTCACCTGCCTGGAGGTAAGCATCTCTGCATCACCACAACATCTGCTACTGGATGGACAAATAATATCCCTCGGTAAATAAGGCAGCTTCACGAGTTCCATGTACAGCTGAGCCAAAACTTCTCAGGAGACATGAATTAAATAACTACTACTACTGCTGCTACTACTACCTTGCCACGTTTACAGGAATGCCTACCAGAGGATGTTATGGCCACTATGAAGCCATCTTGATTAAGGTGAGTACAACAAAACCCTACATCTCACCCATGAGAATTTCACTGAAATTTTCTCTTCCCTTTCATAATTTTTAATGCAATGTCTTTTCTTATAAATTGATGGGAAATAGTAGTGGAGGAGGAAATAAAATATGAAGGAGAAATTTTCAGCACAGCACTAGTTTATGCCAGCAGGCCACTTTGAGAAGAAAATGAAGAAGATTGGCAGACCAAGGCCCAAACTATTATCCTCAATGGCTTTCAGCCAAGACACTTTGCCATAGTTGTACAGTATTACTTTCCTGTATTTTTTTTAAGACTCTGCCATAGAAGACACTCATCTCAAACCTCCTTTTACCTCTGGGTTAACAATTGGGTAGTCAAATTTGGTCCAAAGGCTACCAGCTGCTGAGACCTCTTTTAACATCTCAGCCCTAATATCTCCATACAGCCTAACTACCCCCTTGTCTTCTTCCCAGAGATATCTTTCTCTTACCATTCCAGGACTGGACTGGCCTTCAATTACCCAGGCGATTCAGAAGTATTGGCTAGAATTAGGGAATTCTCTTTTCTTCTCTTCCATGTCTGGAAATGGAAGGGGATGTGTGATGGTACACCTGACCTATAGGAGGTGAAGCACCTGTCTGGGCCAAATTGCCAGGTGCCTATTGTGTGTGGCACCAGCCAATAGGGTAAGCTTTATAGAACATATTTAAAATAGTTTAAAATGCTGAATGGATAGGTGTTGAGAGACACGGATGAATAAACATCCATAATGAAAGGCCATTATGTACTGAGTGATTTCTCCCTTCCTCCAGTAACAAATTTTGGAGTTACAGGACAAGTTCTAGGCTAAGTCAGTGTCACTTAGTTTCCAGATAATAACTCTTATATTTTAAAAGGGCTGAGTGTTGGAGTTTATTGAGAATAATTTGATGTTGCTGCTTAGTATTGCTCATTATGTATCAAGTACTATGTATAATCTACATAGTAATCTATGATATGCCATTTATTGCTTATTATTATGAGTTGTATTTATTTAATTGTTTCATTTTTTTGTATTGTATGGATATTATGTTATTTGCATTATGTTCTTAATTAGGTTACTGTGTGATAACCCACCCAGTGGCCTTTTGATGAAGGGTGATACCTAAATATCTCAAATAATTAAAATATTTGATATCAATATGAAAAGTAAGTTGTGGCTTACTTCAGCCTTATTGATTTCAGTGGGAGTAGAACTTACTAAGCAGAACTAATTTAGTTCAGATCCAACCCATATAGTTGGAGGGGGGTTGAGACTTTTGTTGCATCATTCCAGCTTAATTGCCTAATATTTTACAGAAAAAATGAACAATCAATGGGAGCAAGTCAGTTGAGTGTCTCTTTCAAGGAGTCTTATTTCAGACCAGATCTTCTTTCAGACAGATCTGCACAGGGATTTTGGAAGGGGTGGAAAATCAGTGTAGTGGTTAGAGTTTGGACTATGACCTGGGAGACCAGAGTTCAAATCCCCACACAGCCTTGAAGCTCACTGGGTGACCCTGGGCCAGTCACTGCCTCTCAGCCTCAGAGGAAGGCAATGGGAAACCACCTCTGAATACCACTTACCATGAAAACCCGATTCATAGGGTCGCCATAAGTCGGAATCGACTTGAAGGCAGTCCATTTCCATTTTTTCCATAAACTCTAGCATTCATGGTGATAGTGTTGCTCACTGGCCTGTCCATATGATCTGTGTGCACTTGAAGGTGTTTCAGTTACCTCCCAGCTGCATTTAGACAGCAGGATCTTTGCCTCCTCTTCTTTCAGAGCATGTACTCCAGAGTAGGGATGGAAAAATCTGTCAGTTTCAGTTGTCTCCATTTCTCAATTTTCCAATCTTAAATTTAGTTCTCCACATTTCTGCAGCAATATGCATTTTGTAAAGAAAAAAATCCTCATGAAAGTTCTTCAGCATTTTAGCGCAAATTTCTCCTCATAAACATCTTTTTGTAGGGAGTTTTGACTAATGTACACATTTTAACAAGCCATTTCTCACCATATAATGCATTTGTGCAAGTTGTTTTCACTCATATATTCATTTTTATGCACACGTCCCCTTTATATATGCATTTTGTAAATGTATTGCTGGTGAACTGCAGCTCAAATGTTGAATAAGTGCAAATTTTGAAAGGTGGCTGTGTTTCAGCTCTCGCATTGTTTTGGAAAATGCAAATTTGATAGATTTGGCTTGAAGTGCAAACTGAATTAAGATTCTCACCCATCCTACTTTAGAGTTAGGCTTCAGGAAAATTGCCACAAAAGAAATGAGAAGAAGATTGTGTGTGTGTGTGCTTTGCTTTTTTGTGTTTTTTTTTTTTCAAAATCCTGTACAAAGCAGAGACCACTTTTCAACAAATAATCCTCCTGAAGAGAATACCTTTCCTTTCCTTTTTTGGGGGTACAGACTCAGAAATAAAAAGCACATTTGCAGTGTCTTCACAGCCAAGCAAAAGAAGCACTCAAAAGCCTCAGTCTTGCAGTAGCAAGGCGATTAAACCTTAGCATGAACGCAGGGAGTTATATATGCATTTTAGTCTCTGTGACCACAATACACAAATTAATGCTGCTTTGTGTCATGCAAAACAGAGGCATTGCCACACAGTCAGCTCCTAATCAAATCTACAGATGTTGCAATGTTCATAATTGCAATAAAACACATTGCAGCATGTGTGCTCGTGATGACCGATAAAGCATGATGTATATGGCATCGCTGCCAAATTAGCAAAATGGCCTACACTTAACAAACAAAGAAGTAGTACTAACAAGTGAGAAACAGTTGGGCTGTTATTTAAATGTGGGGGAATAAAAGCCATCCTCCAAGGCAATAGGAAGCCAAGTGAGCAGTGACTCAGCAACTCTCAGTCAGACCCCATTGTCTAAATGTTGTCCCTTGGAGAACTCAGAAGGGGAAAAGATGAGGACTTAGAATTAGTTGGCTGGGATTTTCACTGGCTCTGGCTCCACCTACTGTTGGTGTCCCTGCCTTCTGCCCTCCCTGTCCCAATGGGCACTGGCCACCACTGCAGGAGCCATGGAATGTAGAGTGTCAGGAGAGAAAGAAAAAGAAAAATGGGTTGGGGAAGGAAATGGTTTATTTGAGCTCATGTCACTTTATAATATTCCAGTGGAAGGAAGGAATAACCGGCTGGAACCTTGAACAGCAGCACTCTTGCTAAGAGGTGAACATATGCTGCAACATTTTCTTGCAAACCACATAATGGTTGCTGTAAATAAGTGTACCTTTTTAAAAAAAGAAGTTTGTTTTTACCCATCCCCCCCCATGATAATATCTGTCTTCCAACTATCCATTGCTATTGCTGGTCATATCTCTGGGATGCTTGTTCATACCATCTTTCTGCAGTGATCTTACTTGTGGGTGCTGACTCCTCCTGTTCCATTGAATGTCTGGAATGTGGTGAATGCCAATATTTACCTGTGAATGCTGCCAGCTGGTGATGGAATTGGTGAAGGTCCCAAATATAGCCTCACTTTTTGAGAGATAGACAAGCAAATGCTGATCATCACACTTAGACGACTGTTGTCATTAAGCACTATGTGCCAGATTGGCAAAGTTTGTTGGGGATTGCCAGCATTCACATGAATATACACATGTACAAAACTGAAGAGATTCACTCTTTATATGAAATAAAGTCATGTTGCATATGGACTGGTCTTTGGGAAAATGAATTCTAGACAAAAATCGGGGAGTTATTGACACAGCAAAAGCAACCCTTTTTGTGAGCTTTCATATTCATTGTTGATTCTGTGCAATATCCATTAACAACTCTTTTATCTCCAAATATTCTGTTTTCACTTATGAAAAAGCATCCCTTGTCGTAAGCCCTACAGGGGAACCAGGATTTTGTCCTCCCCCGCCTCACCACCACTAGCAATTTGTCCTTCAAGTCACCACAATAACACTGTCTAATTTAACAGATCTGGGTGTAAGAGGGCTGAATGCAACTGAATTTTATTTCCAAAATGTGTGCATCAATAATGAAGCCTAATTAAGATATCCATTAGAGTCTAGAATGTTGACTTAACAGGGAAAAAATCCAGTGTTCTATTACATTTCCCCCCATTAAAACTAATGTAGTTGGTTTTTAACACAAATTCTAATTAGATATCATTATTAACTGCTTTGTTCTCAATATGTCTTTATCTTGTTTATTATTATTACTGAATATACTACAGAGAAAAGCAATAGGCTTAATATATTTTATTAAATAACATGATGCTGTGTGTTTAAAGAAGAGGAATGGCTTCATCCTTTCCATAAAGGAGTTACCATGTTGTGGTTTTGAAAAAATGGGCAAACTCAGTGTCAAGGCAGCTGGGTCTATTAGGGTTGAGCCCATGACATTTGTGTCTGCAAAAATTAGCCTCCCCAAGCCTGAAGACTTGCTGCATTGCTTTGGCATGTGTTGTTATGCAACCCTTTGACACACATGTGTTGTGCCACACCACAAGAGGGGAACATGTGCAAAACTACAAATGAGAGACAAGCATAGGTGCCCAATGTCAAGCCAAGCCAAAAACTACTTAACAGGAGGTCGGCTGAAATATACCTTAGAAATGTAGTTTTCCCATGAGTTATTGCAGATAGTGCTATGACTTTGCAAGTTAGTACAGATTTTTGTTTTCACAAATCCACATTAGAAATACTACTGAAAAACAAATATGCTTTCCTATACCGATAATCAGTTGCATAAACATCCATGTGCTTGGACACAATGTTGTGGACTTTCCTGCAATAGGTGGTCCATGGGCATTCTTCCATCATATGCCAAGCCCCTTGTCTCCTTCTCACCCAATAGCACATCTACAAATCTACTCATGCATTGGAATATAAAAAAAGATATACGTTTCTGTGCCCTTCTGAAAAAGCAGTGAAAAGCAAACAACCATGATGGACCAATCACTGAAAAGTGGTGGATTTAGAGGAGCAGCCAATGCTAAAGCAAATTAGACCAAAAAGAAAGCCCACATGTACGGATGCTTGATAATCAGGTTTTCACAATAAATCGACCATAAACAGGACATGTATGGATGTTGAGGCCATCGACCTAATATGGAAAACACTGATTTTGTAGTTAGGTATGGATGGGCCCTTATTAGTGTAAATTCCTTTTAACATGCACATGTTTGTATGCAATTTCACCTAGTACACACATTTTTGCAAAGCAGTCATCCCTAATGTAATCCATTTTCACAGTATATGCTATTTTCACTAATATATGCATTTTTACGCACACTTTACCATAGGTAAGACATTTTTATGCACATCACTTGGCTGGAGAATTGCCTTGCAAAATTTGGAGAAGTGTGTATTGTTTCAGAAGTGAAAACTGGGGAGGCTTGCCTTTAAATGCAAATTGAATCACATTTCTCCCCCATCCTTAATTGTGGGAAAATACATTTCCCAGGACGACTTGCTCTGGGTGACCTGCAATCCAGCACAGCAGATGTAAGAAGGTGAGGGAATGCAGACCAGCATCCCTTTTTTAAAACTCCTTTATGCTTGCCTGTGCCAGTGCTAGAGCAGCAGCCAAATAAGTGGGTGGAAGTGGAGAGGTTTGGAACGATTAATGGTGGATGTGGGTTTGGGTGCTTGATGAAAAAAGGGGTGCTGCAAGTTTCTGGGTTCGTTTGTATGAGAGAAGGGGCAACCCCCTTCCCCATCTGATTTCTCTGTGCTTTGTTGGAAAACGCTCAGATAAAACCCAGGATTGTTTATGAAGATTCTTTAAGAAATTCTGGGAAAACTGAATGCTTCTCAAGGTAAGCTGGGTGGGCTTGCCCATCACTAGTACAGCACTTCTTTGGAAAATGCACTAATATGGGATAATCTTACAGTTTAAAGACACATGCATCAGTGAAGGCAGGACCGTTGGGATGAATGGGACACTGCCTCACCAATCAGTTTACATTCAACTGTCTGCCTTCTTACTTACAACCAGTTCAGGGGGTGGCACTGGCTATGTTGCATTTGGAGAACCCCACAGGGATGAGGACAGGGACAAAACTAGAATGAGTTGGCTCCTCCTGTCATTGGCTCTCGTGCCACCTACTGTTGGCACCCCTGCCTTCTGCCCTACCAGTCCAAATGGACCCCAGCCTCTGCCAACATGCATTCAATTTTTGACCCATTGTTTCCCCTGAGTAGTATCCAATGCACTTGTCTCGTTAGTGCAAGGATGTGTTTGTACAATTGAAATTTAGCCCCTTATCCTCCCCCTGTGTGCGCCCACACACCCCACAAATCTGCTCCAGAGGGTTGCCCCCCCCCCAAAAAAAGATTGAGAGGATGGGGGGAAAGTTCCATTGTGCAAGCATAAATCTTTGCACTAAGGCAGCAAATTGCTTACTGCTACATTGGAGACAAGCCTCTGCCCTCCACTTCTTCCTTTGCTAAGTGACATACAGGGATGCCCCTCTCTGAAAACCAGGCTCTGTGACAACACACAGGATTATTCTGTGCAAAAGTTTCTGAATTCAGACTTGCATGGGTTGGCAGGCAATAAGAACTTTTTATATTTAACAGTACCCAGAGAAGAGACAGACAGACAGATGGAATATATATATGTAGTAGGGAATCAATGAAGGCAGAAACAATGGGCAATCCATTGGCTTGCTCTCCATGGCCAGAATGTTAAGAATAGGGTCATACACTGTCACAGCAAGTTGAATAATGGTCAATGGCAGCAATTTAAACTTAGGGGCACATTCCTGCTTGACCTCTGTAGGGTAGGTACACTGTTATCTCTCCCTTATTATAACAATTTTGTGGTTCTGACTTTACTGTAGATTAGAAGCTGGGGGGAAAGGTAGCAACACATGAATATTGTTTCATTCTTTCCTTTCTACCCTACCAGAAAAAAATAAAATAAAGGCTCATATCCAGCCTAAGAAGGGTTGTTCACTATTCAGTACCAAGTTTCCTGGCATCTCAGCAATAAATGACCCTAATCTAAACATATTTGTCATGGAGGTCAGACCAGTGCATTGGGCTTCATCTGCTCTGACATTATTGATTCCCTAATGCATATCCCTTGTTCAATGAACACACTCAATACCAGACAAAACAGAGATGGAAAAGGTTACACATAGTAGAGGTTGTGCTTCAGCATCCTACTTTTGTAACCAGATGTCACAAGGACAGCATTAAAACTTCTGTGGCTATCACAGTTAGGTAAACAAAAGCCTTGGTGGACTAAGAAAAGAGATCATTAATTGTTTTACAGTGCAATCCTATACTTGTCTACACTTGTTTAGGGATGATGAGTTCACTTTTCCAACATTGGTTGTGACCTGTTTTTGGAGGACATGCAGAGGGGACTTCAGGACATTTTTCTTCTGGGTAGACGTGACCAAGCTGCAGCTGATTGCTTCTTGTGTCCGGGCAGGTGACAAGGTTAGGAGGTAAGCAGTGCTGTACTGAGGCATTTTGGGTTGGGGGGCACCCTCTAGGAATCACCTGGGCTTGATGCCGGGTTGGAATTGGGAGGTTTTCCTCCTCACTCTTGGCTGGGAAGCCTCAGCCAGTGGTTGGTTACATGCCCAGTGGGCTGTGGGGGGGAGCTACACCCCCCAGAGGTAGACAGGCTTCATCTGCCCAGATAGATTGAATTTGGATAATTTGGTTAATTTGGCCTGCATGTTTTCCAAAAAGTTGTTGTATTTTAATAAATATAACATCATTCCAATGCCTGTGTCCTGAGTCTTCTTTCTGGGTGTGGGGGCAACAATAGCTGGAGAGATGGATTAAACATCCATAATCCAAATAAGATGGAAATTATTGTATTTATTTATTTATTTAGAAAAAATGAGAGACCCTTCATTCAGATGGATCTTCTGAAAAGGCCTCTCCTTTATGCAAGCATAATCCACATTGGCAAGTGACAGCAAATAGAGAAGAGCCTCAGCTAAAGATCCTAATGCATGGGTAGAACCATATGGGAGTCATTCCTGAGACCTACTATGTTTAGAAGCCAAAAAACAGTGGTGTTGTGTAAACTGGTAAGAAATTCTTCTCCATCACATCTCAATGGCTACTAGCCATAATTCCATGATGCCACCAGTGTTGGAGGCAGGATGCCTCTGAATACCAGTTGCTGAAAATTGCAAGTGGGGAGAGGGCTCTTTCACTCAGGTCTTACTTGCAGGCTTTCCCGTAGGCACCTGGTTGGCTACTGTGAGAATATAATGCTGGACTAGGTGGGCCTTGGTTGGCTTTAAAAGAGGATTGGACAACTACATAGAGGATAAGGCTATTAATGGCTGCTAGCCATGATGGCTATGTTCTGCCTCCACAGTCAGAGGCAATATGCTTCTGAATACCAGTTGCTGTGCAAGACTGATGTTGTGCTCAGTGCCTGCTTGTAGGCTTCCCATAGGCCTCTGGTTGGCCACTGCAAGAACACGATGCTGCTCGATTGGCCTTTGGCCTGATGGAACAAGGCTACTCTTACGTGCTTATGTTAGCTGTTCTTTTCCTGTGATGCAAAGTTATCTCTTCATATTCTCCTCTCTTGTTTGTTCACTACTTTCTCTTTTTTCTGACAATTTCCTAAATTCATGTGAGCATCAGAATCTAAAATATTTATATGTAGATGATGAGTACCTGAACTGATTAATTAATTGTTGCTTAATAAGAACTGTGAGCAACTGTGAGCAGCCTTACCTTTAGAACAAAGAATCTGCTGTCAAATAATGTCTCTCTGTGTGTGTGTGTTTAAAGAAGAGTATAAACAGCGGGCCATGATACAATCAGTGAGGATTCAGGATGGGCTTATGAGGATTTTGAACATGGGGGAGTGGGGGAAGAAATATTTCTCTTGGGAAAGGCTGGCATTTTGCTTTTACTGTCCATTTTGAACTATGAGAATGATGCAAACAACACAGGATGAGGATTAAATAAAAAACAGAGATCTTTGGAACACATAGTTTTAAGGGCAAGTGTTGATACTGAACTCAAAAACAGGTTGAAAGGGCAGCCATCAGATATCAAGTTCTGCCAAAGCAAATTTGTGATGTTCTGTCATATGCAAGATTGAGAACCAGAAATAAGACTATGCAGAAGGTGATGTGGAGGCATACTGAGAGGATCAGATAGTTCTCAGTGTCAGAGGGTTTGGGGCAGGGAGCAGGTTTAGCTCACAACTTCACGGTATTACCAGTTTCAGTACCATTACTACTGCTTTTATCCCACCAAATCTATATGGAGTTTACATTAGCACAAAATGTCCCCTCCTCCAATTTTATATGTACAACAACCCTGCAAAGTTTAAAGGTAGGCTGGGCCTTTTTAACTTTCACTAACTGCAACCTTTGATTTTCTCCCAAATTTGTGAATAGGTGTCATACATTCCTACATGGAAAAGTAAACTTCTGCACTTGTCGCGAAAGTAGAAACTGCCCAGCCTTCATCAGCAGAGATCCTGTAGTAGATCTCTGTCAGTGAGGGCTGTGATGGTTTTACCCTCATTGTACCTGTGCACAGAGCTTTAGACAGGCTCTTTTCTTCTTTCTGATTCCTCTTATAATTGATGGTAGTAGTATAAGGTGTGATTTCCATTCCTTTTGTTGCTGTTGTTTACCCTCCTGCTTTGTGCATTAAATGCTAATGAGGAGAGCTTGCAGATTATCACTTATAAATCTAGCTGTTCATTAAGGTCATTTGGGGCCAAAAGATTAAACATCCAGCTGCATTGTTCTCTGGAGAAAAATAATAGAAGAAACAAGATATAAACACCAAATACATTTCTTCCCCCCCCCTTTTTAATATTCTCGTTAAGGTTCCTGCACAAACATCATCAATCAGCACCTAACCGCTAAGTTTGAGATTAAAAGTAATACAGGTATTAGGAGGAATTCAAAATTAATGTTTGCTGTGCCACTAAACATCATCACATCAAAATAATTCATTTGTTATGTCCCCATTTCTTTGCAAGTATGAAAGTCCTCTCATTATCATGCTCAGAAGCACCCAGACATGATAGACAGTAGTTCAACTCTGAACCAGAGGTAATTTCTGGAAACAACTAATCAGTATAAACGACCCAAAATTATAATGATGCTATCCCTTGTCTAACTTGCAGCACCATTTAATCTTTGGCCAATATAATTATCACTAGTCCTCATAGTGATGTCATTATTCTATTCTGTACCTAGAAATCTAAGAGGGTCCATCAACACAGTAAGGAAATATAGCAGCTTATAATTAACAGCAGAGTTAGTTAACAATGAGTACATATTAAGGTGGAATCAGTAAAGCAGCAAGGCGTTCAGATTGCTGTCTTTTTTTTTCATCCTCAGCATAGAAAAATATGCAATATTTCATTTTGAACAGCTCCCAACATGAAGATTTCTATAATTAACCAAGCTGACATGTTTTGTTTTGTTTTTGTTTTTTTAAAAAAATGGATCCAAGTATAGAATATCATCTGTCATATGGAAAGGTTAATTATGGCTGGTCAGAGGCATGGGTGGAACTGCCAAAGCCATCTGTTAGATCACAGTTAGCACAATTGATAAAAATGAGGGAAGCCAGAGATAGAAATGCAACGCAGAAAGTGGAACCACTAGATGAAGTGGTATCACTTAGACAAACAAAAGACTTGCATTTAAATTTGGAAGATTAGTGTTCAATCCTCCTTCCTTCGTCTCTATATGGTGGCAACTTACCTGAGAGTAAGCCCATTGAATTCAGTGGGACTTACTTATGGATAGACTTAGCTAGGTTCCCTAGCATTTATTTATTCAGCATTTATTCTCTTACCAGATGGAACCTAAACTTGAAAACTGAATTAAAACCAGGATTGCACAAAATATTTATATTGTAAGTTGAAATGTGACACTGCCTTGTACTAATTAAATCAGTGATTCATATATGCCAGTATTGTCTACTTTGACTGGCAGAGGCTCAGTGGAGAAAATGCAGTTTTGTATTATATTAACATAATAATGTTGCATGTTAGGGTTGCCAGGCTCAGGGCCTGAGACTGATCCTGTATCTTTAGAAGAAGAGAAAGTCAGCCAAGTGCAAGTGTTCTTGCAACACTGTAATAGGAAAAACCACAAGGTGGAATTCTCCCTTCCTCCTGCATAACCTTTAAAGATACAGAAGACCTCTTGATTGCCAAGCCCGGCCTTCTCCTTCTCCCACTGCAGGTGGCACAAATAATTTTTTTAAAGGTTGAAAGACTAACTAATCATACTTTGACTACCTCTTACAGTTGTTATGGCAGGTAAGTGGCATACCCCTTAGTCCACCCATGAAATTTCTTAGAAAACAGCAGGAAATGGCCCCATAATTATCACAGGGGGTGAACAAACCCATGGAAATGTTTGGCCAGTTTTTGGTGTAGTAGTAAAATTAACATTGTGCAAGGAAGGTGTTCAACACTGCCAACAATGTTTATAAAAGACTGCATAGTTTTAGCATATTCCTAATATTATATTATTGTTGTTGTTATTGTTACTCTTATTCACTGTGGAACTTCCAAATTCTTGAACCAGAACTAACATTTTTCAATAAGTATTTTCTAAAGTTGCTGGGTACACTTTCCCGGAGATGGTGGACTCGGAAATAGGATAAATTCAACCCCATGTTTCTCAGGCACTTGCTCAGTGCAATCTAATTCTTAACAGACTGGATCTTTTCGATGAGTCCACTTTGGTGCTGAATCTTGACAATTTCAAGGGGGGAAAACACACTTTATTAGCTCCCCATCATTTGCGCAATGGTGATATTTTGTCATGGGACATTTCCTCTCAAGCCTTCTTTCACCTCAATTACAGCTTATGTAGTGCAATCCAGACTGTTCACATAATAATGGGGCTGCGGAAATGTCATATGACTAAATGATGTGAACTTATTTGAGATAATCCCTTCCTCAGGGATCTTTTTTTTAACCTCTATTTCCTCTGTATCACTTTGGATTTCATCAGTAGTTAATCCCTCCTGAATGCCTTTTTTTCTCCATTGAACCGAAAAGGATATATATATATATATATATATATGGATCCTCCTTGTCATGCAGTTCAAGTCTCAAACATCTGTGCATTTCAGTTTTTCTTCCTTTGTGAGGGCCAAAGCCAAAACAATACACTAGAAATTGTTTCACTTTAAAAGTGAGGGTGATTTAAAGTGTGTGTTGGAGGTCTGAGCAGGGCAGGCATGAGACTTCATGGGGCCCGTGGCACAGTTCTGCCAATGGGCCCATCAACATAAACATCTAATGTAGCCATGCAAAGGCTCTCACTCAAAGGTGGCACCACTGCCCATGCACTGCTAAAATGGCCATCTGAGGGTAGGGTGGGGAGCAGCAACATAGCTTGGTTGGGTCAAGTCAGTGAGGGGTCCTCCTGAGCCAATGGAAATCTCAGCCAATGCTCAAACTGGAGTAGTTCTGGTGCCGGGCCTGAGTCTGAAGACTTCTCCTGCCCACTGTTTCCTCTTGGAAATTGATTCTTCTTGGCCAGGGATGGGAATCCTGGGGCCCTTCTGAAGTTGCTTGACTACAACTCCCATCATTCCTGATATTTGGTCATGCTGGCTGGTACTGATGGGAGTTGTAGTACAGCAACATCTGGAGCACCACAGGTTCCACATCTTTGTTCTCGGTCATTTTTCTCTTAGTGTGAAGTTGGTATGGATGGATTATTCTATTTCCATTCCATGTCAGTTTTGCATTTTCTCATTCATAAACCTGTTTGCATTTCTGTGTTAATCTGTGACTTTTACAATATATTTATGAACATCTATATTAATCACAGAATATACACCCTGTGACAGACCCAGGTGCCAACTCTGCCCTCATGTCAACTGGTAATTCCATGACACAATCTAATAATGGAGGATATTCCAAATTTATTCACCAAATCATTGGGAATTAAGTAGAAACTGGTTATAGTTTATGGGAGTCCAATTCCGATATGGTGGGTACTCTATAACGATCAGTGTTTAAACAAGTTAGGATTTTTATTAAAAAACCTGTGATGATCTGTATCCATCATTCCTTAGATCCCATTAGACAAGTTGTTTTTTACTCAATAGCCATATATTGGTGCCAACAAAACTCATTTCACATTGGGAAAATAAATGCTTGTCTAAGACCATTGTCTATGTACCTGGGGTTTTTACTTTTCACAGGTGAATACAAGTATCCAGACGTATCCAACCTCAAAATTCAAGATGGTGGGCCACTTGTAGAACCTTTCAACCATATATAGTGACTCGCTAGGACCTGTCTGGTGTGTGAGACCAGCAGATGCCCAAGTGGAAAAGGATTCTGACACGCTCTGTTGCTTAAGACACAATTTGGTGATCACTGATGCAAAAAAACCACCACCACCTACCCATTTCCAGAACTAGCAGAATGAAACATTTTGTTCAGAAAAATTAATTTGTAAGGGGGCATTGGTAGACAGCACCCATCCATCACTCTGCAACATATATTAAATGCCTTGGACATAAATGGCAAAGCCAATAAAAATGCTACAACAAAATGTTGATGCACTTTAATGCCAGAATGCCTGCGATGTTCATTTGCTTCCACAGCAAGTGAGCACAAGATATACCATTCATTATGTAAACAGAGGCCAAACAAATTACACCTTTTTTCTGGGATATTGCATGAGCTTCAGATGTATTTGACTTTTAATTTTCCTGACTTAGTGGGAGTCTCTTTCTTAGAGCTGTACTGCTTTGGTTGTGATTTGGAATGCATTGTTAAAAAGATGCTGGTGTCCACTCATTGTATTGTCAAGTCATAATGCACCAACTTTCACAAATGAAGATTTATAAGAACATATATGTTGGATCAGGCCAGTGACTCAGCTAGTACAACATCCTGTTCTCACAGTGGCCAACCAGGTGCCCATGGGAAGCCCACAAGCAGGAGTGGAGTGCAACAACCCTCTCCCCACTTGCGATTCCCAGCAACTGGCATAAAGGGGCATGCTGCCTCCAATAGTGGAGGTAGAACATAGCCATCATGGTCAGGATCTGTTGACAGATTTCTCCTCCTCCTCTTATCCTTTTAAAAAGCCATCCAAGTTTGTAGCCATCACTGCCTCTTGTGGGAGTACTATTGTTCTCTGATAGAAGCTAGAATAAGTAAGGTAACCAAGGGTAACCAACTGAGTCAAATAGCGACTGGGTCCAGGATATCTTACAGCATGTCTTGCCTCACAAACATCTCCCTGTACAACAAACTCCTCAGGCAAGTGTTTCTGTTGTAATCCCAGAACACTAGCATAAGTGCTGCATTGACAATTTCTTCTGTGTTTATTCAACCATTCTCCATTAACTAATGAAAAAATAAAATGGACTAACAAATTATCAAAAGGGAGAGAAGCTTTGGTGAAATTCTCATGGGTGAGATGCAGGATGTTTGATGTGTTTATCTTAGTTTTGAAGTGGCAAAGGCGTGTTTATGGATGTCCTTTCTTTTGTTCCACAAATCTTCTCACCTGTCTGGTACAGTCTGCAGCCTTCCTGGGTGTCCATCCTTCAATCAAAGCCCAGGAGAAGACAACAGGAGATAACTCCTCCCATGGGATGATGAATTGTGGGTAGCCAGGGAGGGTGCAGAGTGCTGAAACAAATGTTTACCCTTACAATAGATCAAAATTCCATCCTGACCAAAATTCCAAAGAGATGCTCAAGCGCCCTGAGAATGAGGCAGAAAAAAAGGAAACTTTTGCAAAATTGGAGAACAGATTTTGGCACTACACTAATTAGAATGCCCTCATAAGTCCAAGTGTAACCTTCAGCCATCATTACAGAAGGAAGTTAAGATCTTCCTTTTCTCTTGAACTTTCTGAAGCTGATGTTGTTCAGCTTACATCCTCACAGCTCGGCGGTGGAGCATCTGTTTTGCATGCAGAAGATCCCAGGTTTAATCCTCAGCATCCCCAGGTAGGACTGGGAGTATCCCCTTTCTAAAACCCTGGAGAGCCATGTAGACAATACTGAGCTAGATGGGCCAGTGGTCTGACTCAGTATGAGGTAGCTTCCTGTGTTCCAATGTTCATTCATCCCCCCTGTTACAACTGTATTGATTGATTCTGCATTTATTCTATATGTTTGTTTTTTAAAAGTTTTTATATATTGTTGAATGAAGTTTTATGCATGAATTGCTGTTGTTCTGCATTGTTGCATGCCACCCCAATCTCCAAGTGGTGTGAGACTTCCGGAGGTTCCTGCACTTACCCAGAGTTTCGTTTCCTGGTAAAGAAGGTAAGTGGAGGCTGAGGTGTCTTCCAGGAAACATGGCTTTTATTTACACACATTCCAACCTGAGCTTAAGATGGAGGCATTCACAGCCCAATAGATCTTTCTTTTCTATACGGCTTGTAGGAGGCACCCCAAGCCATGGTGCAGAAGCAGACCTCTCTGTGTGTCTTTCCAGATTCACCTCAAAGAGGAGACTAAAAGGCACAAGGCTCTCCATGGCTCCAGGATGGGGGGGGAGAAGAGGGCCCCTCTCCTGAAAATTCTAATAGGCACAGGATCTCTTCTGGCCACATCCCTTTGCATATGCAGATTGACCACTCAATAAGCCATTAACTCACAGGCTAACTTGGCTAAATTATTAGTTTATGAAAAGAAAACAGCCTGGTATGACCAGTGGAGCAGGTTTCTTCCTTTACAGATTCCAAATCAGAGGCTGGCAAGGGCATTCATAGAAATCATCCATCCCACCTCCCAAATCCCATAACACTGCCTCCTTCCCTGAAAATGATCTGTCCCAGACCTGCAAACAAACAGAATAATACAGCTTTCCCTGTAGGGGAATAACAGATACAGGTTAATAAAGATTGAAAGATACATCGCTGAAAGCATAGTCATAGCACAGTCACATTTCCACACAACACAAGTACAAAAACAGTCATTTCCTTTACAGCAAGTTAAGAACATAAGAACATAAGAAGAGCCTGCTGGATCAGGCCAGTGGCCCATCCAGTCCAGCATCCTGTTCTCACAGTGGCCAACCAGGTGCCTGGGGGAAGCCCGCAAGCAGGACCCGAGTGCAAGAACACTCTCCCCTCCTGAGGCTTCCGGCAACTGGTTTTCAGAAGCATGCTGCCTCTGACTAGGGTGGCAGAGCACAGCCATCATGGCTAGTAGCCATTGATAGCCCTGTCCTCCATGAATTTGTCTAATCTTTTAAAGCCGTCCAAGCTGGTGGCCATTACTGCATCTTGTGGGAGCAAATTCCATAGTTTAACTATGCGCTGAGTAAAGAAGTACTTCCTTTTGTCTGTCCTGAATCTTCCAACATTCAGCTTCTTTGAATGTCCACGAGTTCTAGTATTATGAGAGAGGGAGAAGAACTTTTCTCTATCCACTTTCTCAATGCCATGCATAATTTTATACACTTCTATCATGTCTCCTCTGACCCGCCTTTTCTCTAAACTAAAAAGCCCCAGATGCTGCAACCTTTCCTTGTAAGGGAGTCGCTCCATCCCCTTGATCATTCTGGTTGCCCTCTTCTGAACCTTTTCCAACTCTAGAATATCCTTTTTGAGATGAGGCGACCAGAACTGTACACAGTATTCCAAATGCGGCCGCACCATAGATTTATACAACGGCATTATGATATCGGCTGTTTTATTTTCAATACCTTTCCTAATTATCGCTAGCATGGAATTTGCCTTTTTCACAGCTGCCGCACACTGGGTCGACATTTTCATCGTGCTGTCCACTACAACCCCGAGGTCTCTCTCCTGGTCGGTCACCGCCAGTTCAGACCCCATGAGCGTATATGTGAAATTCAGATTTTTTGCTCCAATATGCATAATTTTACACTTGTTTATATTGAAGTTCTTAGTTCTAATTAACTAAGTTCTTAGTTAATTACTCTCTCTTTAGGCTTCCTCTTCTTTCTTGGAGCTCACAGTCACAGTTCTGCATCCAAACCACTTACCCAGTCCTCATACTCAGCAGGGCCTAAAATAGTGAGTTTCTGACATGTTTAAGCCAGATTATAGCCTCAGTACTGGAGCTCCTTTTTCCAGCCATGTGCCACTGCAGCCCAGCAGCCCGCAAAAACACACACATTTTTCCTTTGCTCTAAGAAAAATCTAACAGGCATGGTAAAGCAAATCATAAACACAAAAACCTTACTGCATAATGCTAGCAAAATAATACCTTAAAAATCATTAAACATTTCCCACCACCACTAGCATGCAAAAGAACACTAATCACATAATCGCAGTTCAACAGGCAATGTCTCAGTCTTGAAACCAGTTCGGAGATTCAGTCTTTGAGTCACCCTTCACATACTTTTTGGTCTTCCCTCTGGTTGTGGATCAGGGCCTTCTAACTTAAGCTTCACTCTTGAAGCAATCTTTGTAACCTCAAGGCACCTCTGCAGGAACACATCTGTTCTCCCACTGGTATACTGCAAACGGTAGCCATCTTTCTCCTACCTTCTGCCCTGGGAAAAGTTTTTCAGACAACCCACTTCGTCTCCTGACCCAAACTGAAAATCATTGTCTTGCCACAAGTCTTTATCTGGGAGCATCTTTTTCAGGATTAACTGGCCTGACCTAGCCTACCCAGGTTGGCAGAAAGAAATCTTCCTCTTCGTTCACCCTTGCCATCTCCAGAGTAAATTATGGGCCCAACCCTCCCAGTGCTTCTTGCCCTCCAAATTCATGGGACCCTGAATGACACTTGCTGTTTGAGCCTGCTCAGGGACTACATCCACTAGGATAGAGTGGTCATTGGCTAGATAGGTGGCCTATAAATTAAAGTTTATTAAGTTTATTATTATTTATTAGCTAAATCCCACCCTGTTAGACCATCTTTGGGCACCCAAGGGGCAAAGTCACCTGGGGATTTTATCTCACCCATTCCTCCAGGTGCTGGCAGCTCCTCTTTGTCTTGCACACATACCTCCAACTTTTCCTCCTGCACTTTCTCTTGCACAACCATTTCTCCAGGAGCTGGCAGTTTCTCCACATGCACATATGACTCCTCCTTCACTTTCTCTTCCACAGCTGGTGCACATGGGGTGAAGAAATCTATCAATGCTCTTCTGTAGCCTGTACTCCATTTTTTTCTTCCAAGGCATCTTCCTCTTCATTTACCAGCCTGTCCTCCAATTTACTACCACTGCACTTATTTATTATTTATTTTAAAGTCACTTTTAAGGACAAGAAACACTCCCAAAGGCAGCATTCACAATGAAGCACAACACAGCCACACAAGGCATACTTAATAGAAGCCAGCCAGCCCCAAAACTATACCACTCAAATGCAACCTAAAATTAACCAGACCCAAAATGAAATCACTCAAGTGCAAACTAAGATTTGTCAGGAACACCACAGAACAAAGCATAGTCTCAGACAAAAGCCAGTGTGAACAGATGGGCCTTTCAGGGCCCCCTGAAAGCCTTTAGGGATGAGGCAGAATCCCTGCCCAAGCATCAGCAATGCATTCCAGAAATGTTGAGCCACCCCAGAAATGTCCTGTCCTTTATTTCTACCAACCTAGCTACTCTCAGAGGCAATCATATAAGAAGCTCAGTTGATTATCTTAGTTTGCAGACAGGATGATATGGGTGAAGGTGGTCCTTCCGGTAACTACATCATTCGCTGATGATGAACAGACAGGCAGACAGATGTATATGCTTGACAGAATATATATCCTATAAAAAAATGATTGTGTTTGGAGCATCTTGCAATATGTTTTTGTCTCCTGATCTCTTGATACCCTCTCAGAAAATGATTTCTAGGGGAGGAATTTTCAAAGGTGCAACAGGAATACTGTATACCAAGCTCTTTTGTGTAGTTAGTATAACATCTAAAAATAAACTGCCTGGCTCTTAAATTATTAATCAAAGCAAGTCAAGAATTTCACTTTAAAGGAAGGAGGGTTGACTTGAGTCTGATACAGCTGGCATTGGTATCATTGGAGTGATACCACCATTGGAAGGAGATGCACTGATTATTTATTTCTTTAAGTCATAACAATATATTTCTGATATGTGTACAGAGAAGAACCCATATCTGTTTAAAAAGCTTTTTGCTGTCATTTGTGATGGGACTCCTTCAATTGATTTGCAACTGGCTCTAGGCTTATGAGCTTTGTCAGAGAAATCTTGAGAAAACAACAGGAACAGGGACAGAATATTTGATTGGTAGCGTGTGTAAGCATTGTGACTGAAGCAAATTCATATTCTGACATCAGTAATGACACACTTTGTAAACACCACTCATCATGAATTCTATCAAATTTCTGAATGCAAACATCCAATGAGTCTCTTAGAGTGAATCAAGGTGCAATTTTAGTTGTAGTGCATATGGCTTTCTATGGAAATCTTATCTTATCCTTTAGAATAGCTTGGGAAATAACACTTTTGAACCATCCTTTGTGGGTTTTATGGGCCAAAACATTGTTATATAAGTGTGCAGGAAGAGTTCATGTCCTTTTCATAGGAGTACAATGGCCCTTGCATAGTGAATAGTCTGGAGATAAAGCATAGATACATAACAGGGGAAGGCAACTGCTAGTCCAGCACCATGGACAGAGTTCAACACTAATATGGTGGGTTTGAACATTGTGAATCATAGAAGTGTGCTATTCATTTTAGGACCACAAATTACTCCATTCTGGGAAGCTTCTCTGATGTAAATGGATGCTGCTGTACTACGGAAGGCACTAAGTTTCAGACCGGGCAGCTGGACGAGCTGGAGAAGGCCATCACCACCCAGAGCATCAACACCAAGTGCATCACCATCTCCGGTAGCTGCCTCCTTTCTGCTTGCATCCAATGACTGAGTTTGGCTTAGAAATGGAATTCTCAAAAATGGGATCCAATCCCAACAGTCTGCTGGGACTGGAAGAGAGTAAACTGTGTCTGAGAGAGATGTGATGTTCCTGCTTATAGTGTAAATATGGTAAGTGCTGTTTATATAGAAGACATATGGTAAGTGGAGTGAAAGAGGAGGGGGGAGCACATGAGCAGTAGAATGCTGGATGATTGGCTGAGCGTTTGAGTGGCTGGGAGTATAAATGGAAGAATGACAGTTGAATCTGGGTGGATGTTAGTAGGGTGGAGAAGAAGGTGTTTGGTGGGTGAATGTTAGTAGGGTGGAGAAGAAGGTGTTTGGTGGATGGATGTTAGTAGGGTGGAGAAGAAGGTGTTTGGTGGTGGATGTTAGTAGGGTGGAGAAGAAGGTGTTTGAGGGTGGATGTTGGGAGTGTGGAGAAAGAGGTGTTTGAGGGTGGAGGTCAGGAGTGTGGAGAAAGAGGGAGTTGGAGTTCTGATTAATAATAAGTCAAGTACAAAACAGGAATAGATGAAACCATACACTTGTGAAACATTCTAAAACTAATCTTGTTATTTCTGATATTTAATAAATACTTATTTGGTTTACCAAAGGCCTGATCCTTGGCTGGGGGATATACATACCAGAAGGGAGGGCAAGGTAATTACCAAGGCTGAACAGAAACAGTATCTAATGGTGGCAGCGGTGAAGGGAGGATTAATAACAATTAAAGTATCCAGAGCAACCCAGAGTTGTATGCATTATCTATAAAGATACAAGGGGGTTGGGAACAGCATAAGCACACAGTCACAAAAGTAACCAGCTAGAGAGAGACTCAGGCAAAGTCTCTGGGAGTATTGGTTATAGGACGTGACTGGTGGTGCTGCCTAGCAGGGGGATCTAGTGAGATCTGTGCTAGAGCGGAGTGAGAAACCATATAAAGGACGGCCCAGACTGGTGGTATACCTGGTGGTGCCTAGTGAAAGGCAGTAGCCACAAGCAGGTGGGAACCTGACAGGGAGAACCAGGGAAGGGCGTCACAAGAGACTCTAAGCATGGAATATTGTGTGCTGACAAAGACAGAGAGTGACCCATTTTAAATTCATTTGTTCAAAATTTTTCTTGGACATTTTTTAAATAATGTGTTATTTAGTTTAGTTTTTGTAAATTGTATTGTTTTCATTGATGTATTTTATACTTGTGTTTATTTTTCTTTGTAAGCCGCCTTGAGGGCCTTTGGCCAAAAGTCAGGGTATAATAATAATAATAATAATAATAATAATAATAATAATAATAATAATAATAATAATAATAATAATAATAATAATAATAATAATAATAATAATAAATTGACTACTTGGCTTCCCTGAAGCCAGGGGTGGCTGAGGTTGTTATATAGCTTAATTTGAGTGAGTGATCAGCACTTGGTCAAAAATAGATGAGATCTTAAGTCAATTTAATATCTTACAAGTCTTATCTTTAGAATTTTAATAATTACTGAGCCATTTTATTTATTTACTTATTTAATTTATATCCCACCCTTCCTCCCAGAAGGAGCACAGGGCAGCAAATAAAAGCACTAAAAGCACTTTAAAATATCTTAAAAACAAAAATGTCCAAATGAAATTGAGAGGAGTTAGCCCATTATTATGTATAAACAGTTAAAGAGACCAGAGAATCATCGACAGACTTTATATGTCTGTCACCACCATTTTTCATTTTTTTATGCAGGGAGAGGAAACAATTATTTTTATCACATCAAAAAGTTCTCTCCCTTTTGTGAAAACCTTTGTTGCAAAGATTTCATTCGCTCACCACCTAATTGACGTATTTCCCTATCCAGACTTCTCTTCGTCTTCTTTGAACACCTCCTGTCAAACCAAACTTAGATACAAAGCAAAGCTAATTTGGAGAAATCTCCAATTTGATTCCCTAGCAATTGAAATCATTCTGTCAACAAAATATCTTTGGCAATATTCAGATCCCTGATGCATGCACATCCTGCAAAACTAAGACAGGAAAGGAATGAAAAAGTTTATTAAAACAGCATTTTAAGTACAATTTTTTAAAACAGTGCTTCCTTAAATTATGTGCTACATATTTATCATGCCTGTCCTACGAGGAGTTCAGAGCAGCATATACAGAGTTTCTACTACCCCATTGTATCATTGCAACACTCATGTGAGGTAGATTCAGTATTGACCATTTTGGGAAACCCTAACTTACAGTGTGATTCATGCCAGCAATATACATTATGCCAGTATCCAAAATCTGCTTGCATCTTGCCACTTTCCTTTTCCTCCTGAAGACATTTGAAATCATGCATTCAGAAGGTAGAATGACTGCTCCCCATTTCAACACAAGCTGGCATCAAGCCACTATTTGTCCTAGGATGAAATTGTTCCTTCCCAATTGCAAAGTTTCTGGCATTCTGCATCCAAAAGAGACAATGAGCAATAAGAAAACGGAAACCATGACTAACATACCCCCCCACTCCCCACAACTATTCCCCACATCATTCACACTTCAGACTGTGGGGATGACTTGGTTGGGATTTCATTTGTTTCCTATCTGGATCACACAGTGTCACAGTTGTTGACAGCTAGCTAATCTGGCACAAGATGAAAGCTGGATGCCAATGTAAGAGGGAAAAGAATAAAATCACACTTGAGTGATAACGTTGACATTACGACTTCAGACGGGGGCATCTTTTGATGGAGTCACCAGGCACATTAAAGCATTTAATCCACAGCTACCACTCAACTTTCCAGTATACAATTAGTTCTGAACTTTTTGAAACAGTAAAGTGTTCCACATTTAGCAGAAAACTCACATTTTGTCTTTGTGCATTGATACCAAGAGGAGATGTGGAAAGTGCAGGGAGAATGAAAGGAAGAAAATGATTGACTTGAATATATTATTGGTAGGGATGAACCTAGCTATGGTAGAGGACATGGGTCTTCCATCAAAAATGGCAGTTAAAAAACATGGCATTCAAGTTCTTATCACTTTCACAGTGAAGGCTGGTCCATAAGGCAAGTGGGCCATTGCTGCACAAACTTTAGTCTGTCCTCCCGCCCACCCCCACCTTTTTACTTACAACCAGTCCAGGGCAGTAGTGTAGTGGCAAATTAAGAAGTGTAGGACTCCTTTATGATAGTCACGCCATGTCCCATCACAGACACACACCCTTTTCCACTTCCCCTCATCTCCTTTGCTCTCCATGTCATCTCTGAGTCCATGCTCCACTACAATAGATGTTCCTATGAACTAGTCAGCATGAAAGGGGAGGCTGTGTGTTAGCTACTGAGAATATTATTCTCAATGGCTGATTCACCTCCTTTCACTTTGAATGGCTCCAATCAGCACGAACAGACAAAGACTTCTCAGTGGCTAACAGGCTCCCTTTTCATGCTGATTGACTCATACATAGGGACCTGGCTGGGACCCTGCTCCCCCAAAAGTGATGTCTATGTCCAAGAGGTGACACTGCCTGTCAGCTTTCTCCTCCTTACTCTCATTGTTGCCTTTGTAGAAGTCAACTGGGAGGAAGATGGAGACAAGACTAGTTTTAGTTGGCTCTGCCTGTCACTGGCTCTGATTTCACCTACTGTTGGTCTGTCTGCCTTCTGCCCTGCCAGTCCCAATGGGCACCGCCTACCATTGCCCATAATAGTCTTACATTATGTCATCATCTCATGTGTTTTCTCATATCTTCAGCACCTACTGAAGACCTTTCTCCTTCAACATGGCTTTTAAGTAGAGATCTTTCCCAGTCTGCATCAGTAATGGAAAGGTTTTATAGATGTTTTAATTATGTTATGGTTTATGTGTTTGCTGCCCTGGGCTCCTTTGGAGAGAAGGGCAGGATATAAATGTATTTTAAAATAATAATAATAATAATAATAATAATAATAATAATAATAATAATAATAATAATAATAATAATAATAATAATACCTGAAATGAAAGCAAGCATTTGAAGCATCCTGGTTTTCTTTTATTGATCACTTTTATAATAATCTCCGCATGGAAAGCCCTTTCAACCCACCTGTTGTCCTCACAACAACCTTGTGAGTTTGGCTGAAGGTTAGCAGTTATCCCTAGAGAGAGGTGAATCTGTCAATCTCAGTTTTTCTCAATTTCTCATTTTTCTAATCTTAAATTCACTTCTCCACATTTCCACATCAGTTTGGATTTTTTTTTAAAAAAAACACACATCCTTAAGAAGCTTTATTAGCATTTTTGTATGCAGTTTTACCTAATACACGTTTGCTAAGCAATTTTCAGCAGTATGTTATTTTCACTAATATATGCATTTATATGCACACTTTATGCTTTTGTACACAATACTTCACTGGCAAACTGCATTGCAAAATTCAGAGGAGTACAACATTGGAAGGATAACTGTGTTTGTTGTTGTTTTAGAAAATGCAAGTTGGGTAGATTTGCCTTGAAATGCAATCTGAATCAAACTTCTCCTCCATCCCTCATTATCACTCCCATTATACAGACTTCTGCAAGGCCACACAATTGGCCTATGACAGACATGTTGCCCAATTCATTCATACATTTTCATGTCACTGAGAAAAAAGTGACAAAGTCTGTACAGAGGCACGCTCTTTGTGTTACTGTCAGCTGGCTGAGCTGGTAGGTGTTCTGAAAAGAGAGCTGGCTATTCAGCATTCTTCTCCCAACTGCCAAAATCCCTCTCGCCATCCTGAATTCTAACTATGTATTGTCTGTTCAGGCAAGCCTGGGCTACAGAGCTATCTATTCTTCAGGGACTATGGTGATGAAAATGAGCTGTGAAGGAGAAGAAAAAAGATGTGCCAGAGTAAACAAATGGAAACAGGGAGGGAGCCATAATTCAGCTGTAGAGCACAGGTTTTCCAGTAGAAAAGTTCCTGACATCTCCAGTTAAAATGAAGAGGATCCACTAGCAGGTAATAAATAATGGAAAAGTGTTATCTGAGGCCCTAGACACCTGCTGCCACTCAGAGTAGACTAACACTACCCAACTGGTGTCCTCTAGATGTTTTGGATTACAGTACTCATGAGCCCATGTCAGCATGGGCAGTGGTCAGGAATGATGGTGTTGTAGTCCAGCGACATCTGGATGTCATTACACTGAGAAGGCTGGAGGAGAGAAGACTGGTCTAGTCAGATCAACAGTCTCTGATGTGCTATAAAACAAGAAAATTGATAGAGAGAAGTTTTCCTCCCTCTTCTTTGATTCTTGAACCATGGGTCTTTCTATGAAACTTTATACTGGGAGACACAGAACAGACAAAAGGAAGGACTTCTTCATGCAGTGCATGGAATTCACTACAACAAGATATAGTGATGGCCACCAACTTAGGGAGCATTAAAGGGGAGTTAGACACATTCATAGGTTCTCAATGGCTACTACTCATTATAACTACAAGTCATTTCATCCAGTATCAGAGGTGGCATACTTCCGAAAACTAATTGCTGTTGTGCTCAGGATCTGCTTAAAGGTTTCCCATGGGCATCTGGTTGACCACTCTGAAAACAGAATACTAGACTAGTTAGGCCTTTAGTCTGACCCATAGAGTTCATATTCCTAAGGTAGCATCCTTTGCTGGGGAAACCAGAATGAGATCTATGTGTAGGAAATAACATATGATCTGATCATTCAAGTTTCTGATGGCTATCCACATGAGCATGGAGGTATCATTTTAACCTCTGGTGCTAATACAACCTGCCAATGAATGCTTTGTGAAATTGTTAGCTCATAGTGTGTTTCCCACATGAAAGATCTATTTCTCAATTTTGTCCTGAGACAGAGACAAAGAGAAATTCTTTTCCTCCTGCCCACTCACATATCCATTTGAGCAGTGTCCCTGACAGGTTTTCCACATTTGATTTCATTCTGCCAGTGACATGTCAAATGTGTCAAGTGGGAGATGGAGATGCATGACCACCAGGAGGATTTTAGTGTCTATGAACCATACAGAGAAAGCAGCTCTGGTGGCATTTGCAGTTCAGCATTGTAGGTTTCAAAGGGTCATAATAAGTCCCCATTGATGTGTATGTCCCCATGGAACCTAGACCAGGGAAGGTGAAAACCTTTGGTTCTCCATATGTTGTTGGGCTTCATCAATCCCAGCTAGCATGGCCAATGATCAAGAATAATCAACAACAACCAGAGGGTTACATGTTTATTTTATTTGTTTTTTACTTGAGGTATTTGTAGTCTACTCTTCACCCAAGTGTCCCAGGACAACACCCCACTCAGAAGGCATTAAAATAACAACTAAATCTTCCCCTCCCCTGCCACTATGGAGCAATTTGTTCAGTGGATCCATAGTTCTTCCCATTATATTTAAAGCATTTTACCAATGTGCCAAAATAACAACATGATTCTACCTGGGGAAGGAATAAAGATATATTTCTCAATTTTGTCCTGAGACAGAGACAAAGAGAGATTCTCCACCTCCTGCTAACTTGCATACCATTTGAGCAGTGACCCTGACAGGTTTTCCATGTTCGAAGATTTCATTCTGCCAGTGACATGTCAAATGTGTCAAGTAGCAGAGAATGGCTGCCCTTGGGAACAGATCACTCTGTTGTTGCTGTTGGGTTAAGGAAAGTCCTCTTAAACAAAAAATGTCTTTAGTAGCTGTATAAATATTAAAACACCAGGTACTTGCTTATTTCAGCTGGTAACTGATTCCATAGGGCTGGAGCTGCAACACTAAAAGCATGTATCTACTGTGACCTGATGATTACTGCCAAGCTAAATGCAGGGCGAATGGGATAAAATGCCTCAAAAAAATAATAATTTGAGAACATTTATTTTTCAGCATCTCCCTGAACTATTGGAAAATTCACTCCCTCCTCCCCAAAGAAATCACTATCTGTGAATAATGGAGACAGTTTCTAGAATAATTGTGGATCCAGCACTGTATATATATTTAATATTGTCAAACAAAAAATGGTTGTGATAGTTACTCCTTACTCCCTTTGCACATTTTTATCCTTCAGAGCATTCTAATAATAGAGTTTCATCCAGTATAAACTGAGCTGAAATTCCTTAAGAAATAATTTTCTGAGAAATTTGTTTGCCCCACAGAGAAAAAAAATGTCCCCTCCTTGTTCTTCAATATTGCCATCTGTAAATAGAGTGATTAATTTGGGAAGAGTGTTATTGCTCAGCCTGCCCTAGAACTGAGTTTCAGAGTCCATGTCTTGAATTGAACAGTTATATAGATGACACAAAAACTCAAAGTGGTGTCATGCATTCAGGCACTGACCACAGCCAGACCTGTTTCGCTTCCACAGTAAGTTAAAGAGCCAAAAGTCCTTGCACAGTTCCTACACATAAAACATTCTTAACCTGTGATCCAGAGAAAGCATAGAAAGTTAAGAACATAAGAAGAGTTTGTTGGATCCAAAGGTCCATCTAATCCAGCACTCTGTTCTCACAGTGGCCAACCAGTTGCCCGCAAGCAGGACCAGAACGCAACTGGTATTCAGAGGCATACTGCTGGTGACAGTGGACACAGAACATAGGCATTATGGCTAGTCAGCCATTAATAGCCTTTCCTCCATGAATTTGTCTAATTCTCTTTTAAAGCCATCAGAGTTGGTGGTCATCATTACTACTTCTGGGAACAAATTCCATATTTTAACTATGAAGTACTTTCTTTTGTCTGTCCCAAATCTTTCTTCCAACATTCAGCTTCATTGGATGGTTTTGAGTTCCAGGATTATGAGGAAGGGAGAAAAATATATCCCCTTATACACTTTCTGCATACCACCCATAATTTTATACACCTCTATCATCCCCACACACACGTTTCATCTCCCCCCCAACCTAAAAAGCCTCAAATGTTGCAACCATAGGGGAGTAAATTAAACCTGCCCAAGTAATCTGTCAAATTTTCAGAATTGCACAACTGTACAAGTCCATAATGACTGACATTTTGGGGACTAATGAAGCACAAATGCCAGTCTAACTAAAACAAATGGCACAAATGTGGCCATGACCAAGAGAGAAATGTTAAAGATGGATCCTATTGTAATTAGTGTTCATTGAGTATTTGTTACTCAAATGGGATTGGCATTCATTATTTCATTGGGGTAGGCCAGGGATGGAACCTTAAGCCCAGGGGCCAAATGTAGTCCTCCAGGTCTTTCCATCTGGACCTTGGAACTCTCCCCAGAGCACCCCTTTCACTGTCCCTGATTAGCCATCAAAATGTTTTTGCCTAGCTATCCTCTGACAGAGAGTGGTATGTGAGTGTATGTAGAAACAAGCCTACTGTACAAAGGTAAAATTAATATTAATCACTTTGTCCACTGTTGCTTCCGGCCCTGTGCACTACTGGCATGTGACCCTTGGAAGGGAATGTGGCCCTCAGGGTGAAAAAGTTTCCTCATCCCTGGGAGAAGACATTGGATTCACCAAAGAACTATGGTTCCTTTCAAATTGCATGTGGCACTTTTTTTGTTTAATTAATTCAACTTCCCAATGTAGTCTTTGTTGTGTGTGTTGCCTCCCTCCCTGCCGCCCTTTAATTCATGTTCAAACTCTGGTAGGGATTTGGAACTTTGTCCATGAGATTGAGAGTTTGCTTTAACATGAGAGGGAGAAAGAAAGACTTGGATCTTCCTACTATTCCTATTTCTCCCATCTTTTTTTTAGTGAAGCTTTGAGAATATAGTATCAGATCCAGAGATATGTGGAACACCCTTAACTGTTGTGATGGATGGTTTCAATTTTGTTAGCTGCCTTGGGGAATGGGGATATACATGGTTTAATTTTTTAAAAATTATGAGTAGTAGTCAGTACTAGTTCTACTCAAAGTAGACCTCAAAGCTAATAGGAATGACTAACACAGATTCATTAATTTCATTGGGTCTACTCTGAGTATGACTTACTTGAATGTAACCCAATATTTCTCCTCAGAAGAGATGTCCAATTTCTCTTCAGCATTTTTTTGGACAGAATTAATCCTTCCATGACACAAGGTGAGGTGGATTGCCTTAGGTGGCAGATTTCAGGGTACCACTAAAAGGACTGAAAATAGTCTAACTATTTAGTTTGCCATTTTTATTTTTATTGTATTTTTACCACCATGAGGTGGTAAATGAGAATGTCTGGGGAGAAGCTCAGAAGGACTGTCTTTTGGTGTGTGCATGCACAGGAGTGTGTTTTGCCTCAGGCACCAAAATCTCTTGGACTGCCTCTGGCTTTGGCTAAATTCAGTGGCATATGTACTGTCTGGGAATCATATTAGTAGCCATCCTAATAGCCATTTCATTGTGCATCCATGTGTATGGTCAAACCAGCCTGCTTTTTCCCTGGTGTGTGGAGAAAAGGTGAGGTTAACTACCACAGGTGCTAAAAGCAATGACAGCTCAGTCAGTCAACACTTTAGCAGTTTGTATCTTCTGAGACGTGATTTGCAACCTTTGGGTTTAGTTAAGAAGGGACTTCAACTTCACATCTGTGCTATAAGTTGATCTCAGAATAAACATATGATTTTTCTTATGTGTTAAAACCTTTTTCGTGTAAAAGGAATGTTGAAAACCTGGAATAGGCCCATTTTAACCTACAATATGATAGGTTTGTTTGTTTTAAAAATAACCAGCCACCATCTTGATCCTATTAAAACAATGGTGTGACTATCTGCAGACTACATTTTTACTTTCAACTTTGGCCCCATCTGCTCTATACAATTAAGATAATATTATATCACTTTAAACACAGTCATGAATTCTCCCCCACAAAAAAAAAATCCTGGTAACTGTAGATTGTTAAGGGCTGTGGGAGTTATTAGAACTCTATTCCCCTCACTCATCTAAAATTCCCAGAGTTTCCTGCGAAGAGGGATTGATTGTTAAACCATTCTGAGAACTGTAGTTCTGTGCAGATGGGACAGTGATGTTTTGAAGATGTAATCCACTGGCCATATGCCCTGTAATGGCTAAATTGGGGAACAAGAGAACTCAAAGCACTTGTTCATTTAGAAACAGAGGAAATGTTAGTTAGTCTTGAATGCACACAAAAATGATGCTCCGCAAACTGCTCCCAAGAGTCATCATAGCTCAGTGATAGAGCATCTGCTTTGTGTACAGAAGGTCCCAGGTTCACTCTCTACAATTTCCAGGAAGAACTGAGAATGTCCTCTGTTTGAAACCCCAGGAAGGCACTGCCAGCCAGTGAAGACAATATTGGGTTAGATGGACCAGTGGTCTGACTCAGTATAAGTCAGCTTCCTATGTTCCTGTATCTCCACATTGCTCACCCCTGAATCACCTCCCCAACATTGGATCCCTATAGTTACTTTCAGAGCTTGGAAAAGTTACTTTTTTGAAATACAACTCCCATCAGCCCAATCCAGTGGCCATGCTGGCTGGGGCTGATGGGAGTTGTAGTTCAAAAAAGTAACTTTTCCAAGCTCTGGTTACTTTACATAAAGGCACTTTTCACATACTAAGAGTTGTTGTTAAGTATATCCTAATCAATCCAAAATTTGTTAACTCCATCAAAATCAATATGACTTATTTCAGAGTTGGAAGATGAATGAAAAGGTCATCTGGTCTACCCCCTGCCAATTCTGGAAGAGCAGACACTGTGTGCAGACGTGCAATGCCTGATGTGTGCAATGCCTGATGTGTGCAATGCCTGATAGAATGCATGGCCTGGCCTCGATGGCTATCTCCCTGTTTCAGAAGCCTTTCCCAGCAGTGTTTTCTGTGACAGGTTAGGAGAAAATGATCAAGTGAGTTAGCCAGCCAACCCAGCCCAGGAATGAGCAAGCCAGGTAAAGAGGATAGGAATGTCTGGGGGAAAGCTCAGAAAGAATGTCCAGAGGGGGCTGCTGCCACTGTCCCTAAATCTGTCACCTGAGGAGGCTACGTCTCTGTGTCTAATGGTAGGGCCAGCCCTGGTCACATGTCTGTTGGTATGGGAGAATTCCCATAAGAACATAAGAAGAGCCTCCTAGATCAGCATCCTCTTCTCACAGTGGCCAACAAGATGACCAGGGGAAGCCCACAAGCAAGACCTGAGCACAACAGCATTCTCCTCTCTTGTGGTTTCCCGCAAAATAATTATCCAGGAAATAATTAGGCTTTTCCAACAATCAAATGTTTTGTCAAAGATGGGGAAAGGGTGTTTCTTTAAAAACAAAGACTTGGCTATTCAAAAATCCAAAAGAAAAAAGCAAGAGTCTTTAACTATTAACTATTTATGTAAGCAAGTAATTTAATCCACAGTCTTTGGCACTCTCACATGATCTGTTGTTTGTTGGGTCTGCACTTCTGAGGCAGGAAGAGGAAAAAGGAAACTGACAATCGCTTTATTGCAGACTGTTCCAATTACTTAGGCCCTTGATGTGAAGCATAAATATGAAGATCATATTAGAAATGTGTCAAGATATAAATAGCTGTTGACAAACTTCCACCTATGGGATAAAGGAAACACATCGGCCATTGGAGGGTTTCATCATGAGGCAGCCATTCAAGCCTCTGGAGTCTCCTGTAGAATCCTGCAAAATTGCCTGATGCACAAACGTCTTTTCTCAAAAAAAACCCACTTTTTTTAAAAAAAAAATCAACAACAAAGTTCTTTAGGCCACATTTACACCATGGATTTATACCTCTATTATTGCACTCTAAATAGTCATGGCTTCTCCTCACAGAGGTACAGTTAAAAGAGTGGTTTAACCTGTCCCTCGCTCCAGAGAACTCTTCAGAATTGTCACTCTGTGAGGGGAATAGGGGCCTGCTAATAACTCTCAGCAGCTTTCACAAACTACACTTCCCAGGATTTTGAGGGAAGCCATGAACGTTTAAAGTGGAATAATAGTGGAATAAATGTATAGTGTGAATGTGGCCTTGGATTCAAATATTCCACTGAACAAACAAGCAGGTAGAGAGGAGGTGTGTGAGGCTGATACAAATCCACAGGGTTGCCAGGATATTTATTGTTGTTGTTGTTATTGTTGTCACTTTAAAAAAAGAAACTCAAAGCAACTTACAACATTAAAAACAGATCTGAAAACAAGGATAAAAACATCCTAAAACACCCACAAAATACATAAAAAGAAGATACAACTTCTCCCCACCTGAATAAAAAACAAACAGAAAATCAAACTGCCAATTTAAATAACACAATATGATATAAAATAACACAATCTAAATCAATGCAGTAACATTTTAAATTTAAATCAATTTAGATTAAAATGCTTCGGAGAATAAAAAGGTTTTAACCTGGCGCCGAAAGGAAAGCAGCGTCGGCGCCAGGCTCACTTCCTCAGGGATATTCCTGGGTGTTCAGGTATCTCCACTGAAGCACTTCCAGAGCACTTGGGAATCTCCCTTGGAGCGCTTCCGGAACACTCAGGAATCTCGTTGGAGCACTTGGAGAACGTCACCATCACTGGAGGCGCATTGCCATCATTTGAAGCAAATGGGAAGCAACGTTCCTCTCCCATCACTCCTCACTGCTCCCTACCCACTGGCAGCCTGACAGCCTGAGAAGCCCAGCCAACCTCAGATCTACTTTAACAGACAGTACATTGAAGAGCAATGCTAAATCCTGATGAGCAACTCCATTCATGTAAATGTGGACGTGGGTGTGACTTGGATTGACTAATTATAAATTCATTTTATTTTCAATTACATTCATGTCAGTTGATTTCAGTTCATTATGATGGTTACAAAGCAACTGAAAAGGCATCATTAAATCAATGTGGAATTGTGGAATAGTCTCCCCGAGGAGGTACGCCTGGCGCCGACACGATTATCTTTTCGGCGCCAGGTTAAAACCTTTCTCTTCTCTGAGGCATTTTAATCTAAGTTATTTATGTAAATGTTGTAATTGGTATTTTAGATGATGTACTTTTATATTTGTTATATTGATCTTGTAATTTTATTATTGTATATGTTTCTATGTTTGCCGCCCAGAGAGCTGTTTGCTAGTCGGGCGGGATATAAGCTGAATAAAATAAATAAATAAATAAATAATGTGAGAGTGTGAATTAATTACAAGTTATTTCAAGTTATTTAATTCATTTTTTTATGCAGTCTATTGGATGCCTTTGTAAAATACAGTCTTGGGAAGGGCTCATTAGTCTCCAGCTCATGGAGGAACATAGGAAGCTGCCTTACACTGAGTCAGACCATTTGTCCATCTAACCCAGTATTGTCTACACTGACCAGCAGTGGCTCTCTAGGATTTCAGGCAGAGCTTTTCCCAGCCTTACCTGGAGATGGTGAAGATTAAACCTGGGACCTTCTGCATACAAAACGTGCTCTACCACTGAACTTTAGTCCTTCCCTAACATAGTGGTTAACCACTACCTTGCAGCTTTCTTTAAGTCACAACCAAAAGCTTCTTCAGCTGAGTGCAGAAAGCAACTGGAAGCTAGTACCGCCAATGGTTCACTGTGTTTCTGCCATCTAATGCATTCTACCTTCTGTAAACAAACTCCCCAAGTTAGCACTGCAAAAATGTTAAAATAAAGCAGATTCAGTCAATGCTTACTTTGCTCTTCCTTCTGCTCCCCATTATTTCCCCCAAATGTGATTCAGGATGCTTTTAAAATTTTCTGCTGACACTTTCATCCTGCTGCAGAAAGCTCTCCCAGGGCCACCCATGAGACTAGCAGACATGCCAGTCAAGTGACCCCAGTTCACGAAAGAGCCAGAGTTCCAAATTCTCCAGACACTGGAGGCCATCACAGCAATGACACTCTGGCTCCTGAGGCCTTGCTGTTCCAACTACAATGTATTCCATTTTGTCTCATTGCCAGGGTCTTTGGAGAAAGCCATTCATCTGTCCTGCCAGCCAGAAACTCAAAAGCTGCAGTCTCACCCAACTGTGATCAGAAGCAGAGAAAATAAAAGCAAATGATAAAAAAAAGGATTGTGAAACATATAAATAAGCCACTAACATAAGCATACACAGACACCTCTTGGAACTTCAGGCCAGTTTTGTTCTTTTACACACTTAACAATTTAAGACAAGACCTAAAGAGAATTTGCTCTAAAACACCTTCTAGATCATGGATAGCCAATGTGGTGCCCTCCAGGTGTTGTTCCACTACAAATCCCATTATCCCTGACAGCTGGCCAGACAGGCTGAGACAGGTGGGATCTGGAGTCCCGCAACATCTGGGAACACCAAGTTGGCTACCCCTGCTGTAAATATTTTCTGCGGGTGCTTCCGGTTGGAAGTGTATTTGTAGGATGAGTTCTCCTCATGCACGCAAGCTTTTTGTGGTGGCCACATTGCCAATCTTGATTACTCTCAGTTTCTCATTTTTCCAGTATTGTTCAGTTCTTCACATCACTGCATCACTTTGGTCATTTAAAAAGGCCTCGTGAAAAATTGTCAGCATTTTCAGTATACATTTCTCCTCATATCCACATTTTGTATGCAATTCTGCCTAATATACACGCTTTTGCAAGCAATTCCCTATAATATAATGCATTTTTGTATGCTACTTCCACTAATACGTGCATTTCTATGCACACTTTCCCCTAATATATGTGTTTTTGTACACATTGGAGAACTGCCTCACTAAATACGAGTAAGTCCAAATTTTGAAGGACAGCTTTGTTTGAGTTTGTATATTGTTTTGGAAAGTGTGAATTAGGTAGGTTCACATTAAAATGAGAACTGAATAGGATTTCTCCCCCATCCCTAATCTGCATGCCATTGTTGATATGAAAATAACAGCCCATATTATTTTTCTTTTAATTTGGATTTATCATTTCCGTGAAATTCCAATAAGTAAAACAAACAAACAACCAGTTGCCAACCACCCATTTGTAATATCTCAATGGCCATTTGCAAATTAATCCCCTGTCTGGAAATACCCTGTATATTGACCAAATAGTGGCTAAGGCCTACTCTGCAATGTACAATTAAAGCAGTATTATACTGCTTTAACAGTCAGCGAAGTGCAGTTTCTTAAGGGTGGTGAGTAGGGTTGCCAAGTTCCTGGCCTAAGACTGATCCTGTATCTTCAGGAGAAGAGAAAGTCAGCCAAGTGCAGGTGTTCTTGCAGCAGTGTAATGAGAAAAACCACAAGGTGGAATTCTCCCTTCCCCCTGCACAACTTTTAAAGATACAGAAGACCTTTTGGTTGCCAGGTCCGGGCACCCAGAGATCTTCTGTATCTTTAAAAGATGGGCAGGGGGAAAGGAGAATTCCACCTTGTGGTTTTTCTCATTACAGTGTTGCAAGAACACCTGCACTTGGCTGACTTTCTCTTCTCCTAAAGATACAGGATCATTTTCAGGCCAGGAACCTGGCAACCCTAGAGTTGAGAGTTGTTAGAAGACCTGTAATTCCCCTTACAGACCTACAATTCCCAGTGTCCTCTGGGAAGAAGGATTGATTTTTAAACCACTCTGAGAGTTGTAGCTCTGTGAGGGGAATAGGGGTCTCCTAACAACTCTCAGCAGCCTTAACAAATGACAGTTCCCAGAATTCTTTGGGAGAAGTGTTGACTGTATAAAGTGGTATAGTACTCTTCAAAAGGTATAGTGTTGATGTGGCGCCTTTTTTCCTGACCTTTGTGCTTTGAGCATGAAAGACTGCAGGAAAGTTCTAGACACATTCCATTGAACATGCTAAGAATTTCCTTTCAGATCATACTAAACATGTAAAGGACAAGAGAAAAAAGGGCAGGGTTGGTGCACATGGCGATATTGGGTGTGGGACTAGCACATGCACAGCCAGGCCACCTATCCAGTTTGAGCCCTCCCATATTCTTCTCAATGCCTAAATGTAGCTAATACCCTTGTCAAAACATTGCTGTACTGAGCAATAAACATTTATGTGCCATTTTCCTAAGAGTAAGTTAAAAAATACTTTAGCTGATGCTTGTTTTCTTTCTTTCCTTTTTGGTACTTCATTTAATGGGCCTGCTAATGAATCTCATGGATATAATGAATTAATGAAAAGAAAGGTGGATTAAATTACTACTTTTCTGGCCTTAAGTCATCAATCAAACTGCACTATCCAGCCTGAAATTTCATTACAGGGAACTGTTTCGTGAATCAGTTTTACCTCATTCATTTTAATTAAATGAATATTTATATATTCATTTTGCAGGAAAAAAAATACATACATATGTCCATAAATCTCTTGTTGTAGATGATGGCAGTATGTTGAGGACCAAATTGTGCACAGCTTCAGTGAACAGGACAATGAAATGGAGTTGATAAAGAACTTGTTAAGAATGCCATGGTCCTTTGCATCTATCTATCTATCTATCTATCTATCTATCTATCTATCTATCTATCTATCTATCTATCTATCTATCTATCTATCTATCTATCTATCTATCTATCTATCTATCTATCTATCTATCTATCTATCTATCTATCTATCTATCTATCTATCTATCTATCTATCTATCTAACAGGCAGCCAGTGCAGATCTTTACGGACCAGTGTTTTATGGTCTCCATATAAGTCAACACTCACATCTGCAGTTCACACTACCTGCAACCTCCAAATTGTTTTCAAGGACAGCCCTTCATAGAGTCCATTATAGTAGTCTAATCAGATGGCTATTTGGGCATGGACTACTGTGGTCAGGCTACCCCTGAGTAGGAATAGTCATGGCTGGCAGCCCTGCCAGAGCTGTAAACAGGCATTCTTTCCACTGTGGCCACTTGGACCAACAGCGACAAAGTTGAAACAAGGAGTACCCCTAGACCAAACATCTGGTTCGAAGGGAATGCAACACTACCCAGAATAGTCTGATCACCAAATTCTTGGATCATGGAAATATGAATCTACAATATCTCAGTCTTATCATGATTCATTTTCAGTTTATTGACCCTCATTGAGCCATTCCTGCCTATCGCCAAGTAGGGCCATGGCTCAGTGGTAGGCCACCTGTTTTCCAAGTTCCCAAGCCTAACTCCAAGCATCCCAAGTTAAAAGTATAATGTACAAGGTGAAATTAGAGTAGACAATACTAGGCTAGATGGATAAAATAAAATATCTGACATGGTATAAGACAGGTTTGTGTGTATATATGTATATACATACACACACACACACAGAGGAGAGAGAGAGAGAGAGAGAGAGAGAGAGAGAGAGAGACTACAGCTTCATAATGGAAGGAAGTTGTGGCTGGGTGCATAAATGTAAACAATAATACTAGCAGGACTGGAGATGACTCCTTGGAGAGCTGTTGCCCATCAGAATAGACCATTCTCAGCTACATAGATCAAATGTCTGACTCAGTGTCAATGACCTGGAGCTGTTATCCCAGCAAGAAGCTACCCAAGATGTATAGTCTCATTGCCATCCCATCCCTTGCCTGGTCATATGTTGGGTCATTGTCCACAGCTGGATCCTCTCTTGACTTTTCCATCCTCTTGAGTAGATCCTTCCTCCCAAGGTGACCCTGGTGATAAAATCTCTCAGCAACCAAATAAAACACTCTTATGCTAACTCTGGGCCACCCACTGGACCCATTGCCACTTTCATTCCTGAGACAGAGGGAGTGTGGTGGGAGAATCTGCAAGTGAGGCAGGGTATGGGATTTGGATGGAGGGACTGTTGAGGAACACAAGATGTCCACGAGGCTAGGTACTTCAGGCTGTCTTAAAACTATAGAAGGTTGCCAGTCCACAACTGTTGCCAGTCCGCAGTTGTTCTTGGATGATCAAAAGGATCCCACCACTTTTCTTTTAAGTGGTGGAGGCTGGTGATCATTAGGCCTAGTAGAGTGGAAGGCAGGGAGACCAACAGTAGGTGGAGCCAGAGCCAATGACATGCACAGCCAAAGCCAACTAATTTTAATTTTGTCTCCATTCTTCTCCCTGTTGAGTTCTACACAGGCAAGAATGGGAGTAAGGAGAAGGAAGCTGACAGTACCACCCCCTAGAATGGTTGTAAGGAGGTAGGCAGGTGGGAGCTGACTGAAGGTGGACTGAGGTGGGGGGGCAGTGTCCCACTTGCCCTAATGGACCAGTCTCCACTGCTTCCAAGGGAAAGGAGGATTCCTTGGCGGTTCTGGTCAGGATATTGACACAAAGACAGCTTCATATGTTATGGCCAGGTGGAAAGGTATGTATGTATGTATGTATGTATGTATGTATGTATGTATGTATGTATGTATGTATGTATGTATGTATGTATGTATTTATTTATTTATTTATTTATTTATTTATTTATTTATTTATTTATTTATTTATTGCACTTGTATACCTCCCCATAGCCGAAGCTCTCTGGGCAGTTTACACCAATCAAAAACATTAAAACAAATATACAATTTCAAACACATATTTTAAAAACAATTTAAAACACAATTTTAAAATTTAAAACAATATAAAAACAATTTCAAACACATGCTAATATGCCTGGGACAAGAGAAAAGTCTTGACCTGGTGCCGAAAAGATAGCAGTGTTGGCGCCAGGCACACCTCATCAGGGAGATCATTCCATAATTTGGGGGCCACCACTGAGAAGGCCCTCTCCCTTGTTGCCATCCTCTGAGCTTCCCTTGGAGTAGGCACCCGGAGGAGGGCCTTTGATCTTGAACGTAGTGTGCAGGTGGGTTCATATCGGGAGAGGCGTTCCATCAGGTATTTTGGTCCCAAGCCGTGTCAGGCTTTATAGGTCAAAACCAGCACCTTGAATTGAGCTCGGAAACATACAGGCAGCCAACGCAAGCGGGCCAGAATCAGTTTTATATGTTCAGACCATCTAGTCCCTGTTACCAATCTGGCCGCTGCATTTTGCACAAGTTGCACTTTCCGAACCTTCTTCAAAGGCAGCCCCACGTAGAGTGCATTGCATGGACAACTGAAGCCAGGTTATCTCTGTCCAGATTAGGGACGTAGTTGGGCACCAACCAAAGTTGGTAGAAGGCACTCCGTGCCACCGAGGCTACCTGAGCCTCAAGTGACAGAGATGGTTCTAGGAGAACCCCCAAGCTATGAATCTGCTCCTTCAGGGGGAGTGCAACCCCATCCAGGACAGGTTGGACATCCACTGTCTGGTCAGAAGAACCACCCACTAGCAGCATCTCAGTCTTGTCTGGATTGAGCCTCAGTTTATTAGCCCTCATCCAGTCCATTGTCGCAGCCAGGCACCGGTTCAGCACATTGACAGCCTCACCTGAAGAAGATGAAGAGGAGAAATAGAGCTGCGTGTCATCAGCATACTGATGGCAACACACTCCAAAGCTCTGGATGACCGCACCCAACGGTTTCATGTAGATGTTGAACAGCATGGGGGACAGAACTGACCCCTGCAGAACCCCATACTGGAGAGTCCAGGGTGCCGAGTAATGTTCCCCGAGCACCACCTTCTGGAGGCGACCTGCCAAGTAGGAGTGGAACCACCGCAATGCAGTACCTCCCACTCCCAACTCAGCTAGTCTCCCCAGAAGGATACCATGGTCAATGGTATCGAAAGCCACTGAGAGATCAAGGAGAATCAACAGAGTCACACCCCCTGTCTCTCTCCCGACAAAGGTCATCATACAGGGTGACCAAGGCTGTTTCCGTGCCAAAACCAGGCCTGAAACCCGACTGAAATGGATCCAGATAATTGGTCTCATCCAAGAGTGTCTGGAGCTGGCCCACAACCACTCGTTCCAGGACCTTGCCCAGGAATGGAACATTTGCTACCGGCCTATAGTTATTAAGATTTTCTGGGTCCAGGGAGGGCCTCTTCAGGAGTGGTCTCACTACTGCCTCTTTCAGGCAGCCAGGAATCACCCCCTCTCGCAGAGAGGCATTAATCACTTCCCTGGCCCAGCTGGCTGTTCCATCCCTGCTAGCTTTTATTAGCCAAGAAGGGCAAGGATCCAGCACAGAAGTGGTTGCACGAACTTGTCGAAGCAGGGCTTCTTGCATAGCAAAAAGACAGGGCTCCTTGCATAGCAAAAAGAATTTCAGCAGGTTGTCTTGCAAGCTATGCCTGTTGAAATGCACTCTTCTACACACCTATTAAATGTACAGAAACCCCGTTCTTTCTTTCATCTGGGCAACCTAGCTTCATGTGCTCACAAGAATCCATTAGCTTCCCTTTCATCCCAGCATAATTATTTATCTAGAAATCAGATGTTGCTGAATGTGTTTGAGATACAGCTGTTATAACCAGTATAGCCAGTTCTACTGTGAGATTAAATATTCTGAAATAGGAAAAAAAGGAGGAAATTATTATGGGCAGTTGACTAATATGCCTACTTCAGAAGCCACCACTCAACAAAATTTTGCAGAAAGCAACTGGAACCACTGTTGTTCAAAATGAAGTATTTGCTAATTCTATGTAAATCACCCAGCAACATCCTGGGATGAGCTGTAGTTTACTCATAAGGCATCCAGTCCCTTGGATGTCCTGTTAAAAGGACTTCAGGGAGCAGTTTTTGTGAACTGCTGTGTGCCATGGTAGACAATGCTCTGCATCATGGATGGAAAGCCTATGGCACTACGCATCTTGATGGACTCCAACTCTCATCATCCCTCAGACAGCATGCCCAAAATAAAGGCCAATGGGAGTTGTTCTCCATCAGCACATGAAGGGTCTGTGGTTCTCCAGCCTTGCACTAGATGGGTCAACGATCTGACCCAGCATAAAGCAACTCTATGTATTCATCATAATGGATGTCAGATCCCCTGGAGGGGGGTGGAGAAGAAGCCCTTGTTTCTTTGTGTTTTTTTGCCATACAGCTCACAAGCCTTACACATAAATAAAAAAATATCATCATCATAGGCCAAAACATGCTTAGCTACTTTCCTGGCCCAAAATAAAGGTCAGAAGTGCCAGCCCAGTAATTCTCAGAAGATCTAACACATTTAAAATGTAAATGTTCAGATATTGATTTTTCACAGGCTGCAAATGTGTAGCCATGAAGATCAACAAGCCTAAAAATGAACACCTTTAATATTTATGAATTGCCAGTCTGCTGAATGTGAATGGGTGGCAGACTATGCATCCTGGCCCAAAGTTTCAATTTAGGTATTTGCATACTTGGAAGGCTGAATCATCTGCAATGTGACATTAAAACCCTGGTCAGTAACTAGATTGCCTAGAGGCCCAAAGTAGTTGCAAGCATTGAATAACCTGCACACATTCTTCTTCTTGCCCTTGCCCTATTTCATCCCCCTCTGCCTGAAGGAAAGTGTTCCCACCATTTAAAATTAAGAAGTACATGTGGTAACAGCAATAGCAGAATAAGAATTAAGGCTACGGCAGGCAGGGCAGGCCCAAGACATTTTGCTGCCTGAAACAAAGGCCAGAATGGTGCCCTCTCCACATTCAACATACAGAATTGGACTGGACTGGCAGTTGATTCTTATTTCAACATCGGCAATAGATGATGCTATCCCATCCCGCGGCGTCGGTGGAGCTGTATGCATGAGCTGGCCAGGAATCACTGGCTCTGGCAAACAGGCCTCCCGAAGAGTAATAGCTCCACGTAAGCCTCAATGGGAATTTGATTTTTTTTTACTGCACTTTTTGGCCGACAGAGTTTGAAGGGGGATCAGGACCCAGGGAGTGGTCTGAATGGGAGAAAGATCTCACATAAGTCCCCCTCCACAACTCCGCCCCGCCATGCCTCTGAAACACACATTTTGGGGGCTTCCGTCAGCTTTCATCAGCCCTCCATCCACCTGGCTGGCCATCCCTGGCAGACTCCCGGCGGTGCCGGCAGACTCCTAGTGGAGCCACATTTCCCCTGCAGCGAAATGCTGCTGTTGACAAAGGCCTGTGGAGGCCAGTGGAGCTGAGAGCCTCTCGGCACAGCTGGTGCTCCATAGCATCCAACTTACCCTTGGCCGGCGAAAACGTAAGTTGGATTGCACCCTAAATGAGCAAAACTCAACCATCTAATAGGAAGCTTGGAAAACTGAACTGGAGATGCAGCGTGGATAACTGACGCTTCTACAGTGTTAGAAGGGGCATTGTACAATGATAATGAGGTGTGCAGCACTTGAAGGGCTATTCATCTGCCTGAATTTTTCATGAACACAAGTAAAGTGATAGGACAGAATGACTGTGAATTGCAGAGCTGAGGCTGCCTCTAGTTTTCCGCCTTGGGAATTCATGCCCTCCATGACAACCATGGTGCTGTCTCAATTTGTCACCTGCCCGACTATTATGTCAGGGAACACCCTCGGCTTGGGTTTTGCTCCAGATGAAGGAGAGCGTGGTCTGCGGATGTCACCCCATTGTCATGGTCAGACCTCTTGGTGACATTTAGGCTTATGGCTCTAATCCTCCCCTGCAGGAGTGATGGACAGATTAAGATGGTCCGCCCCCGGAGACTAATGGAATCCACTGTATTCCTGAATGCCCTGGGGGAGTTCCCAGTAGATAGAGCAGGTGACCCTGTTGAAGCCCTTGTCATGCTGAGAAATAGTGAGGCGTGTTGGAATCTTGACACGGTTGCCCCTGAGTGCCCTCTCCAGCATTGTGGAGCCCAGTTTGCACTTTGGTATACCAGTGAAAAATGAAACAGGGTAGACGACAGCTAGAACGCAACTGGTGAAAGACATTCTGTGAGGCTGACTAGGCATGAGTAAAACATCATATCCATGACAACTGTGGGGCAGTGAGGGCGGCAAAGAAGGCCCACTTCTCTGCCACCATGGCATCCTCAAGTAGTCATCCAGTGGAGCTTTTCCATATTGTCAGGGGTCTGTTGACATCAACTCCAGGAAATTGAGTTTTAGACCCTTCGTGGGCCCAAGTGTGAATTGTTTTCAAGGCACTTTGAGGGTAAAGTTGCTAACTTCCATAGCAATCTTGATGCCTCATCAACATCTACTGTAGTCACCAATGGGGTGTCCAGTGCAATGTCTGCTGCAAATTCCTGGGAACAGTCTCAGTTGATGCAGCATGATGACATGGACATGGTACTTTCAACAATGCGGCCAGCAACATGTCCTCTCAACCCTTGCCCTTCTTGGCTTATTAAAGCTTGCCAAAGTGGTTTGACCAAGTGGATCCAGGGTGTAGTCAATGCATCGTTGTGGAAGGGAGTGGTTGCAGCCTCCCTGAAAGAGGTGGTGATCCGACCACTCCTGAAAAAGCCCTCCCTAGACTCACTGGTTTGCGACAACTACCGCCTGGTTGCAAATACCGCCTTCTTAGGGAAGGTGATTGAGGGGGTTGTGGCACAGCAATTGCAAGTACTCTTTGGTGAAAAAGATTAACTTGACCTGTTCCTGTCTGGGTTCAGGCCTGGTTATGGGACTGAATTGGCATTGGTCACCCTGATGTATGTTTTTTATCGGGAGAAGGACTGGGGGAGTGCGATCCTGTTAATCTTACTTGATCACTCAGCAGCTTTTGATACCATTGACCATGGTATCCTTCTAGGCCGACTTGGTGAGCTGGGTATTGGAGGCAGTGTTTTCAAGTGGTTCAGATCCTCTCTCTAGGGTATTTTCAGAGAATGCATTGAATGATTGTCTTCTGGCCCACTGGCAGTTGTTCTGTGGGGTGCCACAGGGTACCATCTTGTTCCCCATGCTTGTTAACATCTATATGAAGCCCTTGGGAGTAGTCATCAGAAGATTTGGAGTGAGGTGTCAGCAGTACACCAACGATACCCAGCTCTATTTCTCTGTAACATATGAATCAGAAGAAGCATGCAAGCCCTGGACTGCTGCCTGGACTCAGTGGTGGGTCGGATGAGGACCAATAAACTGAGTCTGAATCCTAGCAAGATGGAGAAGCTGTGGGTTGGTGGTTTTCAAGTTCAGATAATTGGTCAGTTGCCTTCTTTGGATGGGGTCTACGTCCACTGAAAGAGCAGGTCCATAGTCTAGGGATGCTCCTGGATCCATCTTTGTCACTAGAGGTCCAGGTGACCTCAGTGGCTAGGAGTGCCTTTTATCAGCTTTGGCTTCTAAGACAGCTGCAGCCAATTATGGACTAGGATAGCCTGACTATGTCCATGCACTGGTAACCTCCAGGCTGGATTACTGTAATGCACTCTATTTGGGACTACCCTTGAGGTTGGTCCAGAAGCTGCAGCTGGTGTAAAATGTGGTGGCGAGAATGCTCACTGGGGCAGAGTATCACCAACATTTCACCCCTCTGCTGAAAGAATTGCTCTGGCTACCTATTCGCTACTGGACTAAGTTCAAGGTACTAGTTTTGGTGTACAAACCCCTATACTGCTTGGGACCAGGATACATGAAAGAACATCTTATCCATTATATACCTAGTTGATCACTGTGTTCTGCAGGTGAGGGCCTCCTGCAGATACCATCTTATCAGGAGGTATGTTCCACATAACATAGAAAATTATTTATTTATTTATTTATTTTATTTAATTTCTATACCGCCCAAAGCCAAAAGGCTCTCTGGGCGGTGTACATAAGAGTAAAACAGCAACATAAAATACAAAAACATAGAAATAAATAGCAAACTCAACAGAACAAATAATTAAATAGCATTAAAATACAATAAAATACAATTAAAGTGTAGTTAAAACAAGCAAAGACTCACATACATACACACACCAATCTCATTCACACCACACAGCATACATCCGGTGACAATGTCCCACGCCGAAGACTCTCCTCGCGCAGTGCAGCGGCAACGATGAAATAGGCTGGGACCTGGTCCTGCAGGGCATGGCAGCTGTTAATAGCAGCAGTCCAGCAGGAAGGGTGGTGGTGGTGACAGCCAGGGGAAGCAGCACAGCAGCAGCAGATGACAAGGGGCTCTCCCTCCCTGGCAGTGCAATGTTCCTCTTCCTGCAGGCAGAAGGTCTCCCAGGCCTCTCAGCCAGCCAGCCTATATATCCCTCCAAGGAGGGACAGGTGGAAAAGGTTAGCCACAGTTGGCTGAGTACCTGGGACCTGGTCCTGCAGGGCATGGCAACTGTTAATAGCAGCAGTCCAGCAGGAAGGGTGGTGGTGGTGGTGACAGCCAGGGGAAGCAGCACAGCAGCAGCAGATGACAAGAGGCTCTCCCTCCCTGGCAGTGCAATGTTCCTCTTCCTGCAGGCAGAAGGACCTTTAGTGTAGTGGCACCTACCCTTTGGAATGCCCTCCCCTTAAATATTAGATGGGCACCATCTCTGTTATCTTTCACCACCTACTGAAGACTTTCCTCTTTCAACAAGCCTTCTAAGTAGAGACTTTATCTCAGTCTGTGTCTGTGTTGGAATTGCTTTTTAAGATCTTTTTAAACCTTCTATTTGAAAAAATAGATGCTTTTAAAGCTTTTAAAAATGTTTTTAATGACATTTTGTTTTAATGTTTTTAATGATTGTTTTGTTTAATATATTTTAAAGTCTGTTTTTTATGATGTGTTAAAGTGTTTTTAGTGTTTCTGTTTGCCGCCCTGGGCTCCTACTATGAGAAAGGGTGGGTTATAGATCTAATAGATAAATAAATAAATCTGCTGGCTGCAAGGTAGCAATAAAATAATTATGGTGCAATAATCATGCTGAAATATGTAACCAGGAAAGGGGGAAGAAAAATAATTCCTAGAAAGCAGAACAAGAGTCTAAATAATCTGGCAAACATAACTATGGATCTTTTTTATTATTCAAGGGAGAAGTTATTTTTGATCATTGACACTGAAATAAAAGCCAGTTCTCTGGACATTTAAAAACCCTACAGTTACTCTCCCAAAACATAGTTAATTAGGGAGAGACCAAACAGGAAGAGCTAAGGTTGGAAAACAGGGAGGAGAAAAAGTGTCAGGACAATTTTGTGGTTCAGTAAAAACCATGATCACCATAATCTTCCTAATTAATTTCCTCTTGAAAGCAAATCCCCAGAGGAATGCTTATGAAAACGTTTAGGTTCCCTTGAAATTGAAGAGCCTTATTTATCATTCATTCATTTTCCTGGTTAAATGAGGGGGGGGAGTACTGATGAATACACTAGCTCTCCCCCAATCACCATTGGGATGGAGGAGACATTTGATTCAGTTTGCATTTAAACATGAACTTTCCCAAACAATGCACGAACTGAAAACAAGCCATCCTTTGAAATTTGTACTTCTCCAAAATTTTCAGTGTACTTCTCCAGCCAGGTAACGTGCAAAAAAATGCATTTGCTGGGGTAAAGTGTGCATAAACATACATACATTCTTGAAAAGAACATACCAAAATGCATTATATTAGGAAAATTGTTTTGCAAAGTATCTGTATATCAGACAAAATTGCATATGAAAATTTCCATTTTCACTAATAGGCAAAAAACCCTTGAAGTTTCAGAACATACCTATAGCCAACAGATATTTCTATCAAACTTTAAAAAGCAGGGAAATTGGGTAGCTATAGTGAATGCACTGGGAGAGCAGGAGACCTGACCTCGTCTCTGAGATGTTTACTGCCCTGCAAATTTGTAAAAATGCAAACACAATTTGGGTTGGTCTTTCACAGTCCAATCCACTTCCTGTGCAGCTTGGAAGAATTTGGTAAAATGTACCTCTGAGCATATGGTGATGGCAACATCTGCAATCAGCCCAAATAACAGAAACAAGACATGTGCTGATCTTGCTTTAGCAGGGGGGAAGTAACACTATTAAGATGTTTGATATACTTCGGATAGTCACTTTAAATATGTTTGATTTACTTTGCAGTTTTAGTGAAGTTTCCTATAGTAAATTATTTTCTTTTGTTTCTGTTTCTGTGAATATGTGAAGTACAACAGTTTGCATCATTTACATTAAAAAACCTGCAAAAATAATTGTGAAATAATGGCACTGACTATTTTGCAGAATAGTCTCCAGTGTACATGAGGAGTGCCTCAGTTTGCACAAGATAAAACAGTGGGAGGTGAAGCACATTCTAGCAAATTTCTTTTGTTGTGCTATATGTTTTAATTAACCGTGCCCACCTTCACTTAAGTTGAGTAGTTTAACCATAGCAGTCTGAACACATGCTTACTGGTTACCAGTTGTCTACCGAGCCCAATTCAAGGTGTTGGTGTTAACCTTTAAAGCCCTATATGGTTTCAGTCCAGTTTATCTAAAGGAGCACCTCCAGCATCACCAAATATGCCGCCTGACGAGATCAGCCTCACAAGACCTTCACTTGGTCCCACCAGTGAAAACAGCTAGGCTGGTGCGGACCAGAGAGAGGGCATTCTCGATTGTGGCCCCCGCTCTCTGGAACTCTCTCCCATGTGATCTTCGCCATGCCCTCTCCCTGGTAGGTTTTCGCCAAGGATTAAAAACGTGGCTGTTTCAGCGGGCATACAGGATTCCTAGGTAAATTTAGTTTATAACGTACAGATGTGGGTGGGTTGATTATTTGAAGACTGATGTTGGAACTGTATTTATATGTTGTATCTTATTTTAATCTATGTGCGCCGCCTAGAGTGGCCATTCGGCCAGATAGGCGGCCTAAAAATAAAATTTTATTATTATTATTATTATTATCTTGGGCAGGCCAAGTTTATTTTTTCCAACAGCTAGATTCATTGCTTACATCAAACTGCACTGATTCCACTTTAAACAGTCAGGGCTTTCCCCAAAGAATCCTGGGAAGTGTAGTTTATGAAGGCTGCTGAGAATTGTTAGGATATCCTTATTCCCCTCCCAGAGTGACAGTTCCCAGAATTCTCTGGGAAGAGGGACTAACTGTTAAAGTACTCTTGCCACTGGAACTCTGTGAGGGGAATAGGAGTCTCCTAACAACTTTCAGCATCTTTCACAAACTACACTTCCCAGGATTCTTTGTGGGAAACCATGACTGTCTAAAGTGAAATAAAGGTCTGGTGTGGGTGTGGCCTCCTGATTAGCCAAGCCAAACAGTTGTGAGTCTTACTCTTAGGACACTGACAGTTGGTTCTTACTGAGAATGCCTGTGCTATCATAGACTTCAATGTTACATTTCTTAAACTAATTAAAAATCAGCCAGGCATTTTTTAAAAAAATCAAACTGCAGAAGATGAAGGTCAGAGTATGGGGCAAGGTCAGTAACAGGATTACAGGTACTCTGTGAGCATGACTGGTTTTTAATTAATTTCAACAAACTATGAGACCACTGACAAAATTCCAACAGAGATCTGGATTTTTTTCCTCTTGTTTTACACGTTAAACTCTGGATTCTCTCAGTATAGCCATGAAAACTTAGAGGTTTGTTAAGCAAGCATTTCTGAGTTCAGGACTATAAGTTTTGCAATGAGCTTATGGGAAGCAGCAAACAAGGTTTTGTTTTGCAATGAGCTTATGGGAAGCAGCAGAATGGCATGTGGGGTATTTTCAATTTAACATTGCAGAATATAAAAAATCCATGCTGACTATAGTATACAGCCGCTCTCATGACTATATAACTAGGAGATATTTGTATTAAAATGCTGAGGAATTTTCATGATGACTTTTTTTAAAAAAAATACAAACTAATGTGGAAATGTGGAGAACTGAATTTAAGATTGGAAAACTGAGAAAGAGAGAGAGACCAAAACTGACAGATTAACTCACCTATAAGCATCATCTCCATCACCTTCTACAAGCTGAAGTGCAACCTTCTACAGCAGGAAGCCTGATCTACTTGTGTGTGTTCTTTGGGTGAAGTAGAACCCTGGGGAAATAAGCAGGGCTGGCCCAAGACATTTTGCTGCCTAACACAAAGAACAAAATAATATTCCATCCATTCTGTGTACAAAAGCCTCCCAACCTTTAATACTGGTAATGGGGCATTGTTCTCCATTGTACCTGAGGGCAAATACTAGGTTAGCGGGTTGAGGCAGGGTTGCCTCACTGTGCCTCACAGCAGGGCCAGCCCTGAAAAACAGGTTGCTGTGTCTCACTGGAGCCCACACAAGCAGAGAAGACTCCCCCACCCCCTGCAGTTAGTCACTCCCCAATTTAAGAAGGGTGAACGGGACCATGATGGGGAGGATGGAGGTTGTGTACTCAACCCTGCTCTTCTCCATTTACATGGGTTTACCCTTGAAAACAACTATCGGAAGGTGTGCTGGAAATATAATGTGTGCTGGAAACATCAAGAGTTTCCTAACTGGTGATAGGTTTAACATTTTGGTCCAAGGGCATAATAAAAAAAAATAGTTGTGACTATCTGACTGATATAGATGGGATGAGTTGCTTGCAATGAAATCCCATTCTATTAATTTAAACAGTCTCACTTAGTGTTTTACTCCCATATAAGTGTACGCACAGGGTTGGAGCCTTAAGGACTGCTAATGCTTGCATAATTGCATGTGAAATGCCAATGGGAAGCCCACAAACAGGCCCTGAGCGGAGCAGCACTCTCTCCTCCTGTGTTCTCTAGCATCTGGAATTCAGAAGCATGCTGCTTCCAATATTGGAGACAGAACATATCCATCAGGTTTAACAGCTATTAATACTTCCCCTCCATTGGATTTGTCTACTTCTTTTTTAAAGCCATCCAAGCTGGTGGTCATTACTGCCTTTGTGGGACAGTTCAATGCAGAGAATAGTTCACTTTACAGTTACTGGGACTGGATTACAAAGATGCTTAATTTCTGAAGAAGAATTTGCTGTGCAACAGGATTATACTGGGTTCCCATAAAGACCTACATTGTCATCAAGATCAATGTTTACATCTCTGTATACATCATATCTATAATTCCTGTGGTGTCCAATGCATTTGTATACAGCACGTTTTAGTTTTTGTATGTGTGTGAATTTTATCAGCATGTTCTAAGTACTAATTCAGTATCTGTTCATTGTTCCCCATATTTTATAAATTATATATTTGTGTATGTATTATTTGTCCAATTGTGTGCTTGTTGGCATTGGTATTTTGGCAAATAGTTCTCTTGCCACACAAAGTAATAATGACCACAAACACACACACACACAATTTGGGTGTGTTGAGAAATACTACATTTAGCTGTTTTAGAGCAAAATCCTAAAAATGAAGGAAGACAATTTTCTACCACCTAGATATGGGATTTTACTTTTCAAGAGATACATTCCCTCTGACCAGCAGGTAATGCTATGTAACTTGAATTCTGTAATTTTTTTAACCTAGCATCTAAAATTATAAAAAAGATGTTCTTGTTTACTCCTGTTCTCTACCGCACATAGGACCTGTTTTGCTTTGTTTGCTCAAAGCTAGAGACACATCCAGACACATCCAGACAACTACTGGACACTAGCTTTTCAAACGAATTGAAGAGGCAGCCTGAAACCTGCATAGCACCAGTGGTGGCTGGTGTCTATTTGGACTGGTAGGGCAGAAGGCAGGGAAACCAACAGAGGATGGACCCAAACCCAATGAGAGGTCGAGTCACACCATGATTAGTTGTAAATAAGACAGGCAGACTGAGTTTAGCGAGACAGTGCTCCATTCGCCCTAATGAGACAGCTTCTAAGGCATAGTGCCCAGTAGAATCTGATCTTGTGAGATCTTCTATCTCCTCCCACATGACATCTTAAGACTCTGAGTAAATGCAGACTTTAAGGCTTCAACATCATGCCAGCTCCCCCCCCCGCCCTTCTGTTTGCTTAACATCCAGCCAATGAAGAGTTTTGGAGAACTTGAAAGCTTGTGCGCTATTTCATGACAGTTTGGTTGGTCCTAATCAATCTGGGATGGGGAATCTGTGGTGAACCACACATTGCTGCACTCTTACTCCCATTCACCCCAGCTAGCATGTCCAAAGGCCAGGGACATTGATGGGGTAGAAATTTGATTCCATCTGCATTTTTATGAGAAACCACTTAAATTGCATGTATTGAACTAACATGCAAAGCGAAACACAGTTATCTTTTGAAGTTCGCATCTGTATATTGTGATGCAGTTCTCCAACCAATGCATACAAAAATGAAATGTAACAGGTGAAAATGTATATTTAATGGATAAGTTAGTGAAAAAGGCGTACAAAAATGCATAGTATCAGGGAAAATCACCTGCAGAAATGTGTATATTAGTCAAAACAGCATACACAAATGTGAATTCACCCTAAAATTCTAACAATTTTTTCATGAGGAACTAGATAATAATAATAATAATAATAATAATAATAATAATAATAATAATAATAATAATAATAATAATAATAGCAAAAAACTGAGAGAAACTGAAACTGACAAATTTGTCCATCCCTAGTCAGAGATAATGGGAGTTGTAATCCAACAACATCTGGAGGTATTCCAGTGCTGTAATTGCCTGAATGTGGGCATTGCCCTGGTGTGAAAATATAGCCAAATATGGATTTAGAAATAGTAACTCAGCTGCTCCAGCAAATGGGGATTATATTTAAGTAACATCTTACATATTCGCCAGCTGTACCCATTCTTTGCATTTTTGCAGTTGATTTGTTAACTTACTGCTAGTTCTATGATATCTCAATTTATCTCAATATATAGCTAACACCTTCCAACCCACTCTGTGCCTCTAATGAAGTAGGCTTTCGCCTACTAAAGCTCATGGAACAACAGACTAGTTATCCACTAAGGTGCCGTAGGGCTCTCTGTCTATTTGCTGATGCCAACAAGACCGCTCATCTGTTGGATCGAAGCCTTCAGGTTAAATTCAGCATTGATGGAAATGCTGACAATTCCCCCAAGTGTTAGGGCACTTTGGCAAACTCATTAGGCTAACAACTTCTTTCATAGTGCAGCAGCATACAGCTGGCCTTTTGTGCTTTTGACACTTTGCTACAGCCTCCCATCTCTCAGCCCACAAGCTTAAGCTAGATTGGCAGCAAGCAGTCTCTCAGTTCATAAGAGGGGTAAAAAAATCCCACACCATTCAACATTTCTGCCTGATATGACACATCCTTGCTATTTTCTGCAGACTTGCCACAAAATTTTGAACATGTTCTTTGTCTAATTAGTTTCACAAGTCAAGCTTGTATGCTCCTGGTGCAAAGTTTCTGCTATGACTACAATGTTCTTTAAAGGTGTCGGGGGGGGGGGAGACCTGCTGCAGCCATTTCAGGATGGCTTCAAGATGTTGGGTTGAGAAGGGGAAAATTTCATTCATCCCAGCTAGAATCACACAGTGACATCTTTGGAATAGAGGAGGCTGTCTCATTCTGAGTCAGACCACCTAGCTCGGTACTGCTGGCTACACTGACTGGTCTGAGCTCACCGCACAAGGGTGTTTCTCAGCCTTACCTGCAGATGCCAAAGGAAGGACTGTGGCTCAGTGGCAGAGCATCTGCCTTGCATGCAGGAGGTTCCAAGTTCAGTCCCTGACATCACCAGAAAGGGCTCGGAGAGACTCCCTGCCTAAAACCCTGGAGAGCTGCTGCCAGTCAGTGTAGACAATACTGAGCTAGATGGACCAATGGTCTAACTCGGTATAAGGCAGCTTCCTACGATCCTAATCTATTACTTTTTACATGTACAGCAGGGGTCGGGGAACTGCAACCCTTGGCACTCCCTCTGAGCCATGCCCCTCCCCATCCACACCCCCTACTGGCTCTGCACTGAGTTGTTTTTGCCTGACTAGAATGTTTCCTTGAACTCTGATCATGCCTCTTGTTTCCCTGGATGGGAGACAGAGAGGGGCGTGTGAGTGTAGAAACCTACCCTGTTGTACAAAGGTAATATTTATATTCATTGCTCTGCCCACTTTTGCCTATGGCCTGGCACCAATGGCATGTGGCCACCAAAGTGTTGCCCAGAGGGAAAGCAGCCCCCGGGCTGAAAAAAGGTAAAGATTGTAGCTGCTGAGCTACAGTCTTCCCCCTAACCTTGGCTGAGAACTGAGCTGAAAGTTCTCAGAAGACTTTTTTTCTGATAAAATTTCTGAGATTTTTTTTCTTTTTCTCACCAACGCTCCCCTTGAACAAGAAGGCCACTTTGCAGAATTCTCTCTAAATATTCTTCACCTTTTTTTGGCAGATGCCATTGCCCCTCCCTCATCAACACATTACAGATTATGCAAAATGGCAACTACGCTGTTAGTGCAGTTGCTGCTGCGGCTGCCACTTTCTGAGACATGTTTATTTATTTATAAAATAAATAATATTGGGGAGGGGGGTGTACAGCAACATCAAAAAACATTTAAAAGCAATACAAAAAAGCTGGCGACTCAAAAGACGTTTTAAACAACTGTACAGGCCTGTCAGCACAAAACAAAATCTTCAAGAGACACCTGAAAGTCAAAGTGAAATGCCTGCTGAATCTCTTCTGGAGGAGCGTTCCACAGCATGGGATGTGCCTGACTTCTGGTTGAGGTCAGTCACGCCTCTGTAATATGGGAGATATACTTTTCATCCTGGCCATGATGTGGGACTAGTTCCTGTTTGGACCCTTCTCATACCTACACCAACCTCTAGAAGCTTCTTAGAACTAAAATCCTCAAACCCCTTGTGTTACCTGTACCTGTTAGCAAAATGTTTCAGTGTACCGTATAGTCTACTAGTAGATCATACGGCTGCTGAACATGTAGGGCACCAAAGCGTTGGAACGTATGAAAATTGAACTGAATCGAGACATTTGTTTTCATTTTCATTCATTCCAATATGAACAGGTACATAATAAATGTAATAACAATAGCAATAATAATAATACCTGAAAGTCAGGAAGAAGCCTCAGCCACTGATAGAATGAGCAGGGAGGATTGCATGAACTGTTCACAAATGTTCCCAGTGAAGAAAGTTATCAGGAGACTTGCAATCCAGATTCTGAAAGAGAAGGGGAAAACGTCTGGCTAGGATTAAAACCTCAGAAGAGTCATAAAGAGAGAGAGAGAGAGAGAGAGAGAGAGAGAGAGAGAGAGAGAGGCCTTTTGGGGCATGTGATGGCCTGAAAAGCATTACATGACTTTCAGCCTCCATTTGGTGTCCGAAAAATGAGACAAAACTGAGTTGGGCTAAAGTGGATGACCACATGAAACAACCACTACTTTGACTCTATGTACAGTCTCATGCATGACCTTTTTTTGTTGCTTGAACTACAGAAGGAATCCAGAGAAGTCATTTACCTTCTCCTAAGGAAGTTAGGTTGCAATAATGGCAATGAGATAATTTTTTAGTAAAACAAAAGGGCTGCCAGTGGGATTTTGACACCCTGAAGCCTGATTTAGACTCTGGGGTCAGCTCCTTTAACCAACTGGGAACTGTAAATATAAACTAGATAGAGCAATGACACTTACAAGATGATTCAGATGACCTCAAGCCACAGTCATTGCTCTTGGCAGGAAAATCCATTCAGAAAGATCATTCCACCAGGTCAACCTTTCAGATGAGTCATACTTAATTGATTACCTATTCACTCTTCACCAGAACCTTCCATGATTTTTCCAATCCCCTTTCATTCCCTTATTTTAGCCAATCCCCTTTCATTCTTTCATTTTGACCCTTTCTCATTGGTCATTTTTTCAGTTCCCTTGGACATACTTTTGAATCCCCTATTTGAAGACCAGGGTTTAGCCCCCCCCCTCTCGTACACTCTTGTTCTTTATCTCCACATCATTCCCGAGGAGCTTCTTTAACTCACTGCTCAACTTCAGACCTTTGGGCTTGGCAACGGTTCTATGCCAACTGTATCTTAGTATCATAATAAAGATCTGAAATTGCTACAAACATCGACCTACTGAGCTCAATGCTTGGGTCTCCAACACCTTCAGCAGGCTGGTACCAGAGGGTGGCCAGATCAGGTCCTGGCCAAGGGCCCCTGAAGGGCCTCTCCTTAGGGTGGGAAGGTAACACTCCTCTGCTGCGATCCACAGCAGCATCGAATCCCAACCCTGCCTCAGATTGCAGAGAGGGAGCTCCCAGCCCCCCCATACAGGCTGCACAGGCCCACGATGCCTATTTACATGCCCCGCTTACCTCTCTCTTGCTATGAATGCTGTGCGCACTGTGCGTGCATACCTACCATCAACCAAGATGGCAGCGGAAGCATCTCTAAGGGTCTGATGTCCCTACTGCCATCTTGGTTGATGGCAGGCATGCGTGCATGCACAGTGTAGTGTACATGTATGTCACCAATCAAGACGCTGGCAGGGGCATCAGCCCCTTAGGTAAGCCCCCATTGCCATCTTGGTTGATGGCAGCCCTGTGACGAAGAGGTAGGTGGGGTGGGTGGGCAGGTGGGCACCACGGGCCTGGGACAGGCTTGTGCAGTCATGACTGGCGCCGGCCCTGATCTTCATTTACTCCACACACACAGCTTCAGGAGCACTTTAGCCAGTGCTAGGAGAGGTAACTTTGCAACTATATCTTCTCACTGCTGTTCCCCTTTTAAGTCCAGAAGCATCATGATATTAGAATATTGTTTTATGCATGCTCAATACTGTAAATATATGCTGCTGCTGCACATTCTTGTTAAGTGCATATGTATTTATTTTTATTCCACTTTCTGTACTTCTGTGTGGGCACGCCTTTTCTAGCTTGGGAGGGTTCAGATACACACACCAAGCAGTGCTCAAATTTGACTCCAGCTAAATATCCCATTGGAGTAATGTATTTCAAGGATCACAAGGGTGATGGGTCCCCATGAGGGTCCCCATGTAATAACTAAAGAAATCCCCAGAGTTAAGGGTCAAGGAGTTCAGAAATAAGGTGATGGAAGGAAGAGTGCAGAGCAGGCAATGTCTAAGATACAGAAACCTGGGTGAAGGTTAGGTGAAGGAGGGGGAAGCCAGAGGAAGAGAGCAGCAGAGACAGGGCACTGAGGCAATTTCACATGTTGACTTGAATTAACCAGACAAATCTTTGACTACAAGGGTCTAGTTTTCTCTGTAATTCCCCAGATCTGCCTAGTTCATTTTGCCCAAAGTGCAAGTGATCATAGACAGTGTCAAAAGCTAAGATTACTTTGGAATGAGGTGACACAATCTATCAATTTATACTTTACTAATCCCATTTTAGAAGTCCATCCTCCAGCACTAAGAGGTTCTCACAATTAACCCTGTTCTGAAACTTGACCTTCTTTATACCTTCGCAGATTCTGAAGGCCAAAGGCTGAACAGTGAAAGCCTGACTTTTCCCTCAGATATAGAGGTAGACATTTTTCAAAATTGAAGAGCCAATGCAGTAAGAAGCAAAATGTTAACTTTTAAAAAATAGAAGCACATCCGTTTTGGCACTGGGGCTAGATCCAGACTTTAGGCTGCAATCTAGCCCCACTAGAAGTAAACCCTATTTAATTAAATAGGACATTTATGAGTAGACATAGGAACATGCTGTTAGCCATGCTTAGAGGAGACCCACTGAAATCAATGGGGCTTGATAGTCATGGCTCTCTTAAGTCACACTGATTTCAGTTGGTATACTGTAAGCATAACTAAGTCTGGATCCAGCCCACAGTCACTGCCACATACTTTGTGAGATGTGTGCCTTACATGGTTGGTGGAAAGGTTATGAGTAGATAATGCATATGAAGCACTTCAAACACCTGAAAACACACAAATTTTACTATAAACTTCCAAGGTATCCCAGGGCAGGGATAGTCAGTATGGTACAGTCCAGATGATATTTATTATTTATTAGTTTGTTTATTAAATGTATATCCCACCCTTCCTCCCAGATGTTGCTGGACTACAGTTCCCATCATCCTTGACCACAGGCCATACTGGCTGGGGCTGATGGGAGCTGGCATGCAACAACATCCAGAGGATGTCACATTGGCTCACCTTGCACTCTGGTTACCCCAACACACTGCACAAGATGACATACTAATATAAGGATTGTTTATATTACTCTTACTGCCATTCCTTTGCTAGGCGGATTGCTTGCCTCTACTACTACCCCAAAATGTTCCATGATGCCATCTTCATTGATACCCAGGACCTTCCTTGAGTGATTTGAATAAGAAAACTATTCAGAGCTTAGAGAAAGTGATATCCTACTCCAGTTGTGGAGAGGGAGCCTATGTCATGTGAGTATTCACACATGCACAGAGCCACAGTCTATTGTTTGGAACAGAAAGGATGTTTGCGTATGATCAGTGCATGTGTAGGATCAGGTACATGTTTTGTTCAGTTCTACCACTACAGGGCAACTGTCACTTGGAGTCTAGAATTCTTTCTGGCAGGGATGGGTGAAACACACTCCTAGCACCTTCTCCTTCAATGGCCAATGCATGGGGACCAGAGAATTGTGCCCTTTGGTTCTGCAGTCCCAATCCACTTATCTTCTACTTCAATATTTGGAAAAAAAGGAAATATAGCAAATACACAATTCAGTACATGCCTCTACTTGTTTACTCAGAAGTATGTCCTGTTTTATTCAGTGTGATTTTCTCTTCAATGCCTTCTCATCTAAATGAACCCAAATCCAGGTAACAAAAGCCCTGGAACTTCTCATCATTTGGATAAGGGAGTAAGTATGTGTATGTGTGTGTAGGGGACCACATTATTATTATTATTATTATTAGTCTCTTGATACCTGAAGGTCCCCAAGCAACTTACACAATGTTAAAACAAAACAAATAAAACATACTATGAAAACATAATAATAAACAATAACAAAGCAATAGCAATACCACCCCCATATAACCACAGGAAGGTTTGGCAGCATATTAAAAACAAAACATCTCAATCTGTCAAATGCCTGGGAGAAAAGGTACATCTTTACCTGGTGCTGAAAAGATGTCAATGAAGGCGCCAGGTGGACTTGACTGGGGAGCATATTCAACAGATGGGGAGCCACAACTGAAAAGGCTCTCGCCCTTGTCACCACCCTCTGAGCTTCCTTCATAAGGGGGACCTGAAAAAGGGCCTCAGAGGCAGTTCTAAGGGTTCAAGTAGGTTCATATCAGGAGATATTCCAAAAGATATTGGGGTCCATACAACCACCAACGGATGTCAAAGAATTCTGCTGAAAACAGAAATGGGAGCAGAAATTGCTGATGTTTGCTTATTCATCCCATGTCTAGAATTGAAACCAAATATGATTGCTATTTGCTGTTGTTATTGCTTTCAGTCTGCAAACGTTATTTCATTGATCACATTTCTCCCCATCCCTCCCATTTGCATTGTGTTTCCTTTGCCCTGAAATGAAGGGGGTAGAATAACGTTAATGACAGCATAATTTATGTAATTATTTATGTAATTAATTAAATGATTACATAGTTAATTACATACATTCATCACAACAGACAGTGAGATGGATAACATAGGTTTGGTGGAAGACGAGCTGCAGCAGAATGGAAGCAGTGCTGCTTGCAACAAATAAAGGCGGAATGGAAAATAACTCACCACTACTGTTCCTAGAGATTCTCCATTTCCTTTCCCATTAAATAAATCCTTAGCTTTCCTTGCAATGTCGCTAGATCAAATTCTTCATTGGCTTGCAAGCATGGGCCGAAGAGGGCTTTAAAAGAGAATGACCTTCACTTTGATACTGCACCAAGCACTGTGTTTCCCTTCATGTGTTTTTACACAGCTGAATGCTAATCTCTGGGAGTGCCTTTGAGCACCCCAAAGACTTGATGGAATGTCGGCTGCATATTCTCTGCTCCAGCTCATAATGCTTGTTATTAATGACTATCTCCTGGGCATTCTTTTCTCTGAGTGAAATATAATGATAAAGCACCATAGACACAGAGAGTACAGCAACCTTTCTTCTCAACAAGGTATTGATATGTCACAACACATTTCTGGTTCTCGCTGAACTACTGAGGTCTTCTTCACTGGGAACAAGGAGTGTCTGGTTAAATAAACTGTGCATTTATTATTAGGGTTGAGCCTAATGTTCACCGTTGAACATTTTCTGGTGCATGTGTGTACATGGGGGGAAGCAGCAGCTTATAAATGGGAATGAAAAGTTTCCACAAAGACCCTCTCACCCCAAAAGAATCTTTTTTACCTGACTGCAGGTGCTCACAGCCTCAATTGGCAGTTGCTTCTCTGTCACCTTTTTTTTTTTTGGAGGGGGGAGGTTGGAAACTATCATGGCTCTTCCCAGGGTACTATTCTCTCTCCAGTGCTATTCGACATCTATATATAAAGCCATTGGGAGTGCTCATTAGGAGTTTTGGAGTGAGGTGTCAGCAATATGCTGATGACACACAGCTCTATATTTCCATAACATCTGAATCAGGAGAGGCTGTGAACTCTCTGGATCAGTGTTGGAATGCTATAGTGGACTGGATGAGGGCCAATAAACTGTGCTTGAATCCTGGGAAGACAGAAGCATTTTGTGTAAGTGGTTCCCATGTCCGGGAGATAGGCAGGTTACATGTTCTGGATGGGGTTGCACTCCCTCTGAAGGACCAGGTCTGCAGACTTGGGGTACTCCTGGTTTCATCTTTGTCACTAGAGGCCCAAGTGTTCTCTGTTGCTAGGAGTGCCTTTTACCAATGTTGTCTGGTTTGTCAGCTATGGGCGTTACTGGACAGGGATAGCCTGAGCTCTGTAGTCCATGTGTTGGTAACCTCGAGGCTGGATTACTGCAATGCACTCTATGTGGGGCTGCCCTTGGCCCTGGTTCAGAAGCTCCAGCTAGTGCAAAATGCGGTGGCCAATTGCTGATGGGAGTATATGGCCGACAACATGTGACACCACTTTTAAAACTTCTGCACTGGTTGCCCATCTGCTACTGAGCAAGGTTCAAGGTTCTTGTATTAATTTACAGAGCCCTAAACAATTTATGTCCAGGGTATCTTAGGGACCACCTGAACCCTTATATCCCAGCTCAGTCACTGAAATCTTCTGCAGGAGCGGCTCTGGTTGTCCCCTAAGTTGGCAAGGCTCATTTAGCATGGGCACAAAATTGAGCCTTCAGTGCCATCTGCCCATGGGGCATACATATATTTTTTATAAATAATAAATAAACTGAATGAAAATTTTTACCCATCCCTAGTGTACAGGGTTCCTCCACTCAGTCAGGAGTACTAATTGGCTGAGAGAGTGGCTTGCCTAAAGCCACTTAATGAATCTGAGAGCTGAGATTTTAAGACAGTAATTCCTAGTTCACACTCAGCCAGACGCCAGAGAGGCAGAAGGGTAGCAAGGGATGCTGTTTGTTTGTCTGTTTTCTCGGGACTCACATGAAGTTACACAAGCATATAGATGTTCCACCCTTAATGCTCATTTAATGTTGTAGAAAGTTTACTTGCCCCCAATTCCTCACTACATCAGGAGGTGAGAACCTTTTCAGCCTGAGGGCCAGATTCTTTTGTGAGCAACCTTCCAAGGCCCGCATGCCCAATGGGTGAAGCCATAGGCAAAAAGTGGACAGAGTGACAGATATTACACTTATTGTGTAGAGTAGGCTACACTCCAGCAATTAAAAACCAGAGGTTTCTACACCCGCATCTCTCCATCCTCCATATAAGCAAGAGGCATTATTACAGTTCAAGGACACATTCCAAAAAGGGGAAGAAAACATTTGAAGATTGTGCAAAGCAGGACTAGTGAGAGGGTAGGCTGGGGAGAGATGTTGTCTATGGATGTCAGATGATAAAAAGAGAAGGAGTGGAAATGACTCATGTCTACTTATTTGACCGAAGCCCAGAATGGAAATCAATCCAGTGAATATAATTGGTATTTGCTGCTGTTGTTTTCAGTCCACAAATGGTACATCTTGTTCTCTCCTTCCCCAACCTGCCTGCCATTTTATTTACAGTCAGTCAGAGGGTGGCTCTGCCTCTCATTGGCTCCGGCTTCACCTACTGCTGAACTCCCTGCCTTCTGCCCCATCAGTTCCAATGGCATCTGCATGGTGTTTCCGATCTGTATGTACGGATGTGAAAGTTGGACAGTGAAAAAAGAGGATAAGAGAAAAATCAACTCCTTTGAAATGTGGTGCTGGAGGAGAGCCTTGCGGATACCATGGACTGCAAAAAAGACAAATAATTGGGTGCTAGAACAAATTAAACCAGAACTATCACTAGAAGCTAAAATGATGAAACTGAGGTTATCATACTTTGGACACATTATGAGAAGACCTGATTCTCTAGAAAAGACAATAATGCTGGGAAAAAACAGGAGCAGAAAAAGGGGAAGGCCAAATGAGAGATGGATTGATTCCATAAAGGAAGCCACAGACCTGAACTTACAAGAACTGAACAGGGTGGTTCATGACAGATGCTCTTGGAGGTCACCGATTCATAGGGTCACCATAAGTTGTAGTTGACTTGGAGGCACATAACAATAAAATGTGAACTTTCATGCAAATCTTCATTCAGATTTCTTTCTTTAAAAAAAGCAATGCAGATTAATGCAAAATCAGATGGAGCAGGCTTCTGAATAAACACGTAACGGAGATTGGAAATAAAATGGTTTATGCATCCCTACCTGGAGCCAACATTGTTTTTCAGATGATTACATGCAAAAAGAGATCCCAGCCTCTCTAGGCTCCCTTGATGAGCATGTGTATCCTTGACATCAGTGTACACATCTTTCAAAACACATGGCTGTTTCCCTTATTCATTGTCTTTCTCTCTAGCATGAGAAACAGCAGCTCTCTCGCTTGCTCTCTTCAGAGATTACAGGCTCTGCTCAGCAAACCTCTACTTTTAGGTGTTTCCTCTTAACTGCTGAGGAGCAGTTCCTCTGTCTTCCCACCTCTTCAGCATGACTTCTCCACAAAATTATAACATTAAAGTTTGTATACCTGGAATGTCATGTCCCCAACTGTGCAAAAAAAAAAAAAAAGTACTACCCTTTGTGTATTGTGAGAAGAAACCAAGTTTAGCTTTCTGAAGAGATGGCTGAATAATAGGAGGCACATTGTCTATAGCTTAGAGTCACCGTGTGGGATGGGGGGTGTAACAGATGTAGAGAGAAAAGGAGAAGCATCAGAAAATGAAGGCCAAATGCTATACAGCAACAGACAGATAGTCAGCAACGTGCAAGAAATTCCTCACCTTCATATTATTTCTATCTCATCCTTCCTCTTAGAACAGGTTAGGGCTGGCCCTACCATTAGGTATAGGGAAGCAGCCTCTTCAGGAATTACTGGGACCTTGAGCACTAGCCTACACCAGACCCACAGCGCCATAGCCCAACACCCTGACACAGGCAGCATGGGGCTAATAAGCCTGCCCTCAAGCCTCATCCTACCTTATTGTGTGAATGATATGTGCACATAACGTGCATGCCTGCCATCAACCAACATGATGGCAGGAGCATCAGCCCCTCAGGAATCCTCCTCCCCTACCTTGGTTGATGGCAGCCAAGCATGCACAGCGCACACTGCATCCATACTGGCGGGACAGGTAGGTGAGGCATGTGGGTGGGCGCTGCTATGGATCACAGAATAGGAGTGCCACACTTCCACCCTAAAGAAGGGTCCTTTAGGGGACCCTCTGGGGCACAGGGATCCTCGGCCAGGGGATAACCTAGCTGATCACTGGCGCCAGCCCTGTCTCTGTTAGAGACTTGAGTGTGGCACATACATAATGCACCACCAAATCTGATTTCAACTTTGTGAGGTTAATTTACCTCCCCTCCCCTCAACTCAATCCAAAATAAATAAATAAACAACGCAAAAGCACTGTGAATCTGCAACAAACATAAAGCTAACGGGGGCTATTTTAGCTTCGCAAGTCATTGTACTGAAACCTCAGAGACAGCCATAAACAAAACTCAAACAGAGTGTGAGAGAAGAGCCATTTTCTCCCAGTAAATCCCAGATAATTGCACATAATCAGGCTGTATTGTGAAGTTTCCAAAGCCCTTGTTTTTCTCCACTCTCAATTTCGAAAGTGTCTTTAAAAATCCTATCTCCTTTTCTCAGAACAACTTGGCTTTGATTCTTTGTTCTCCCCCTAGTATAATTCCATGTACTGGCAAGTATGTTGCAGTGCATGCACACTGAGGACCAGCTGCAACAAGGAGAGAAGGAAGAAGTCACCATTGATTCCACTGAACCCATGCTGATCTCTAGCAACATAAGGAAGGGCCATAGCTCAGTGGTCAAACATTTATTTATTTATTTGTTTATTAAATTTTTATACCGCCCCATAGCCGAAGCTCTGCCTTGCATGCAGAAGGTCCCAGGTTCAATCCCCAGCATGTCCAGATAGGGCTCGGAGAGAACCTGTCTGAAATCCTGCTTATTTTATTTATTATTTGATTTATATCCCACCCTTCCTCCCAGCAGGAACCCAGGGCGGCAATCCTAGAGACCACCAGTCAGTGTAGACATTACTGAGGTAGATGGACTAATGGCCTGACTCAGTATAAGGCAGCTTCCTGTGGTGAAGAACAATGTGCTAAGGCTGCAACCTCAGCCTTAGCCTGACTGCATTTTCATGCAAGGAGGCCTGATTGCATTTTCATGCTAGTGTGCTACACTGATCACCCACTGAGGACTGGCAATGGAGCCAAGAAGGTAGGGACTGGAAGGAGGACTCCACTGGGCTCCATGCCAGACCTTCCCCATCTATGGAGCTTCATCCAAACAAGGAAGCTTTCCATATAGCCCTCTCCTCCAAAAAGTCAAACCTTGTGAGCCACTCATATTCAAGACAGAAGAGGCTTGCCTAGTAGGACACAGCTGCTTTGCCAGCTTCCTGGCAGATGGGATACTGTTGCTCACAAGGAATGAGAAGGGGAGGGGCAAGGCAGCAAGGAGATCTGCAAGATGCAAATATACCAGCACAAACAGCGGATTGGCTTTGCCCATGCATTTGCACCTCACCAGCTGCCTCACCTCTCCTTCACGTTAAGCAACAGCAACCCATTTATTGGGAGACTAGCATAGTGGCTGTGTCCCTCTGAGTCCAGTGAACTGCTTCTAGGTTGGGCCCAAATGAGGAGGAGGAGGAAAGGATGTGTGTTCATGGGTTCCTCTTCTATATAGTGTCCAGCACCCACAGATGCATGCGCCACAAAGGATCACCTGGAGTGGGGAAGAAGGAGACACATCATTCACCTGTGGCTCTCCAGATGTTGTTGGGCTACAACTGTCATCATCCGTGACCACTGGCCATTCTGGCTGAGGTTGGTGGGAGCTGGAGTCCAACAGTGTCTGGAAGGCTAGAGGCTCTCCATACCTGCTCTACTCTGATCCCAGTTCATACAAGCAAGAACTGTGCCCTCAATGGCAATCCTCACATGGGAGTAAACCTCAATGAGCTACATTGGACTGACTTCTGAGTAGATCAGGCTGCACCATGAGGAAAAGATGTGTGCATAGCATAGCATTTTTACGGGAAAAAAAATTATAGTTGATTGCTAGCAGTTCACAGCCTTACTGACTTCCTAATTCAAAGGTAATTGCTCTGCCTTCTGCTCTGCTGATGGAACAAACGAGCTAAATATCCAATATGGGAGGGGGGGAAGGAATCCTCTATACTGCTAATTTAGTTTTCTTCTCCTTCTCTACTCTCTTCCTGTAGTGCGGGGGAGAGGGTTGTTGTTTTTTGTAAAGAACATCTACTACAGTAATGATTGCAGGTTGATTCTTCAGAAATGAACAACAAAGCGAATGAATCACTGAAAGAAGTCTGAGGGCTTTGGGGCATTTTGATCTACACAAGAAACTCCTGTAGAATCCAAAAGATGAAAAATACCTTCCTAGCTGCAGTGATATGCTCCAGCGATAGGCACAGATTGTCTGCCGCTCCGCGGCTTATCAATAAATAGAGCTGTTCCAAATGCACAGGTGTCCTTGTTACCTTCTTGGCGATTAAGGTAATCTTTGATGTGGATTACAAGACGAAGACAGAGAAAAGGCGGACACGGGCTTTCCAATGCACACATTAAATGTGAATCAGTATGTTGAGCCTTAATGGTAATAAGATAGCAGGTTTTCTATCATTGCACTTGCCGAGAATCTCTTGCACCTCAGAAGGATAGAAAACTAGGTTTTGAAAGGCTGTGGTTTCCAAGCAGAAGATCCATACTGCAGCATCTGATTGATATTATTTGAGCAGTTGGGGTGTCTGCCATTCATATTTTTTTTTCAGTACCTAGTAATGGGACCCTGGCTTAAGAACTCCCCCCCCCGAGGTTCATCTGGTGCAATCCTTGCCCATCTTTTGAAGCCAGCTGAAGACCATCCTCTTCCTCCAGGTCTTTGAGAGCCTTTGTTGGCAGAGGGGAAGGGAAGCACCTTTTGCCTTGCCCCAAGCGTTGTGCTTTTTTTCCTGCAATAACTGCACGTTGTACGGATTTGTCTGCAAAGAAATTCAAAAGTAAAAGTACCTACATGCCTATATGGTCTCTGCATGATTGGGGCACCTGGCTGTGCAGGTGTGCCTAACTTGTAGAGCAGGGATCACCAACCTTTTTGAACCATTGGGCACATTTCAAATGTTGAGAGAGTGCTGAGGGCAGCAGTCACAAAATTACTGCCTTGGGAGCACGGCATAACATAACATTAGAGACAGTACAGTCATTGCTGCTTCACAAGAACCATGCTTTCCCCAGTGCCAATCATCAGCCAAAGCCTAGGCTGCCATTCTGTGTCCACTGTACTCATTCAGTGGCTTAAAACATTCACAGGTTGTGCAGCCCAGTCTGGATCATTTCACAGAAATCACTTAGGTTACCTGCACATTTTGCTTCACGCTTTCTTTCTAGGAGAGCTAGACACTTACTTTAAAAAATAGAGTCTGGGACTCTTATGTGGGGCACCAATGAAGGGCTTCATGGGCACCATGGTACCACGGGTGCACGGTTGGCAACTTCTGCATGTGAGTAGATGATCATGTGCTTGAATTTCTTTGCAGACAACTTTGCAGAACACATGGTTGTTGAAAGAAGAAGACACAGCAGTGGAGGCTGGGATAAAAGCAAGGCCCCACTCTACTTTCAACATGGATAAGCCCTACATGTGAATAAGCATAAGCTTCTAGTGGGGTATGTAGAAGTCCCTGTCCCCAAAAGTTGCCTTCTTCTCTATTTGTATCCCTCTAGCAATCGAACACATTTCCCTTCAAACAAGCTTTTGATTCTGCCATTGCATAATTTAATGTATTGATTTTTTGGTATATTTGATACTGCTTTCAGTAATCAAAGATACTGTTTTGATAATTGATAACTATATTTCAGTGAAAATGTTTACTTTTATGTGTTTTAAAATATATTTGTAGGACATTTTAAGTGGCTCCTTCAAGGGGAAAAAATAAGGTATACATTATTCTGTAAAATAAGCAAATGAGCAACAAGTAAAATAAGCAAAGCACCTGATTGTCTTTGAACCAAATACATTTATGAAGAACTTGGATTCCTTACTTGTGACCTATAGGATTATTAAAAAAAAATACACACATGCATTTTTCTTGGAGAGATGATACAAACTGCTCCTGCTCCTTAGGCAGCATTTTCTTACCATAGTTGCTACTTGTTTTTACATCTTGCATTCCCCAGTTGGGTCACAAAGTGAGCAGATTGGCTTCACAATGGTACCTAGCCAATTTCATTCCCACCACCTGATGTTGCACCCCATTTTGCCCTTTCTGAGATGTTCTGCAAGCTTAAAGTCCCAGGTTTGATCCCCAGCATCTCCACTTGAAAGGGTCAGATAGTAGGTGGTGGGAAAGTCCTCTCCTTGAGACTCTGGAGAGCTGATCCCAATCCACACAGACCAAGGATGGAGAACCTCAGACAATGGAGCCCCATACAGTCCTCCAAGCCTTTCTGACTGATCCTCAGCATGTTCCCCAGACCACCACCCCTTACCTGTCAAACTCCCTATTGGCCCTGCATCACACTCTCTGTGTATGCATGTAGAAACTTGCCTATTGTACAAAGGTAATATTTACACTTGTTGCTTAGCCCACATTTCCCTTGAACTGCTTTCACCACAGGTGAGCGGCCCCCAATAAGTTACATAGAAGAGAATTTGGCCCATGAGGTGAAAAATGTTCCTCACCCTTGGAGCAGTTGATACTAAACTAGATGAACAAAATAGTCTCACCTGGTATAAAGCAGTTTCCTAGGCTCCTATGACTTCCCCTAGTCATCTTGCTGCTTATAAATCTGAGCTGCCACAAAACTCATAGAGGATATTCTAGCAGAAAGTCCAGTGGGAAATCCAACCATCTGTCAGATGCGGGGCCACTCAAGACACTGAAAAACTGTGCTCAGGAGAGACAGCTGATAGTGTCATTCCTTTGCCTCAAGTGTTTTCTCATTCCTCCCTCTCTGTCTCTCCCCCCCCCCCCGAGACTGACTGGTAACAAACAGAAGCTCAAAGACAACAAGATCTGTGAGCAAAGCCCTGAAACTGCACGTTAAGTGCTTCTGTTTGCCTCCCTTGGTGATTTCACTATCAGTTTTTGTTAAGCTGTGTCCTTGATATTTCCCTCCACTCATGAAGAGGCAAAAACATTGTGCACACAAAGGATGGAGGCAAATTTTTGTTCAGGCAGCATTCTAAAATGAACCATCCAAAGTTGTACCTCCTGAACCAAAACTCTAATTAGCCTTCAGATATCACATTTCACCGAATTTTGCAATTCAGTTCTTGGCTTATAAAAAAATAATAATGCTAAAATGTGTTTTGTTGGATAATATGGCTTGTATCCAATGTGGCACTCAGTAACAGTCCAGTCAGCGCAAAGATTTCTACTTGTGCCATGGGACTTTGCACCCTCCTCTTCACGTGTGCCCCCTAAATCTGTTCCAGAGTTTTCCCCAGCCCTCCAGAGTAGATTTGTGGGATTATCCACATGGGAGCATACCTTTGTACTAAAGATGCTGCTTTTATCATTGTGATACATTTGCAAGGTCCACACATGGTAGCTTCAAATCAACTGTTTTCCATTCACACTAGTAGGCATTCCTCTATGAAGCATCAGTGTCACTGCTTTCTTATGGCTCTGCCCTCTAATTTTACATGTTTACTCCCTCCGGTTCAAGGCTGAAGCCGGGAGAACACCTCAGTGTGAAATTGACAAGAAAAAATGAAACTGACAAGTCTCCCCTTCTCCATTGTCCCAGCCTAGAGAGATGGGGAGGGAGTGGAAAGGCAAAGTAGGCAGTGGCTGTGGCAGTTTTTGCAGGAGGCTGAGAGAGAGGGAGCAGGTGATGGGGCATTAAAAGAGAGCCCACCCATGGAAAAAAACATTGAAGCCAAGTGCCTGCAAGGAGGAGCGCTGCGCAGCTGAGGTGGCTTTTCCTTTCCTTTATACATTATAATTGGATTGGGTTCATATGGATTTAAAGGGGAAAACTGCCTTATAGTTTCTCCTTGCCTGCAACATCATGTGAACCATGTGAATTACAAGGGAATGTAAGTAGCACCAGATACACACTAAATCACCGTGTGGATGAGCCCCGTATGTGGGGACAGGAGAGGAAGGGAAGTCCTGTTGCATAAGCAGATGGGACAGTTACTTAGTGTAGTACTAGGTGAGAAATTCTTTTCAGATCGCATTTTAAGCTGAATCTATGAAATTTGCACTTTCCAAAACAATATGAGAAACAAAACACAGTGATCCTTTGAAATTCATACTAATTTGAATTTTGCAATGCAATTTGCCAACAATGTTTACCAAAATGCCTATGTACATAAAAATGAATGTATCAGTGAAAACAACATGCAAAGAATCATTATATGATAATAAATTGCTTGAAAAATGTGTACATTAGTCAGAACTCCCTACAGAAATGTGTTTATTAGGAGAAATTTGCACTAAAATACCAGGGACTGTTAGTGATTATTTTTTTAAAAAAAAAATCACAAATTGCTGCAAAAATGTGGAGAACCGAATTTAAGATTGGAAAAATGAGAAACTGAGAGAACTGAAACTGAGAGATCTTTCTATCTCTAGCTACACTGGATACAAGCCTATATGTTTAGAAATGTGTACACTGAGATAACATATAAATATGTAATCTGTGATAAAATTAAATATGTATTTAATACTTATTTACGTTGACATGACAGATTGCATGCAAAAATGGCACAGACCAGAAACAAGCTGATCTATCCATCCATCGTGGACACACAGAGACAATGCATGGGCTGTTTCTACAGTGCAAATGAAGGATATCTTAATGGGAATTATGCCATAAAGCTCTGGGGACCCTAAGAATGGAACGGTAAGCTTCATTTTTAATGAAATCATAACAGTTTTGCATGTTGATAGCTACTGGGCTAAGGGCCGATGTAGATGAAATGTCATTTCCTCATTTATCAATTGCACAAATCACTCTCTTTAAAGTAAATGGCAAGTGCAGAAGGGCTGATCTAGATTCCAATTCACTTTTTATTTGTATACCACCTTACTTTACAGAACTCAAAGCAGCTTACAGAATATAAATATACAATAAGATTCACATTGCCATCCTATATCTATATTTTTTTAAAAAAAACAAATTAACAAAACTGAAGAAACCATTCGATGTATAGTATCAGAAGATATCAATAAAATGCCAGCAGACAAGAAAAGACCATTCCCATCAGTTATGACAAATTAAATAATTGCAAATGAGCAAGACAATAGCAGCAAAAGTACAATAACCTAAATGCTGGTGAGTGTGCAAAAAAATTACTGAGATCTCATCCACACCATACATTTAAAACACATTTTACACAAATTTAACGCACATGACTTTCGCCAAAGAATCCTGAGAACTGTAGTTTGTTAAAGGTGCTAGAAATTGTAACTCTGTGAGGGGAAAACTGCAATACCTAGGATTCCTTGGGAAAGCCATGTGCTTTTAGTGTGCATTAGATGTAATGTGCATTAAATATATGGCGTTAAATGTATGGTGTGGATGTGACCTGAGTAGCTAGGTCACGTCTCTCCCTTTCCTGTTTTGTGAGACCAGTCCACCAGAGATGGCAGAGACATGTAGTTTGGTTTACATTTGAACATGGACCTAAATAATTTGTATTTCCTGAAACAGTACATGAACAAAAACACAGCTGTCCTTCAAAATGTGGACTTCTCTGAAAATTTTGAATGCAGTTGTTGAATCAAATATGCATAAAAAAGTATACATTAGGGGAAAGTGTACATAAACCTGCATATATTGATGAAAATAGCATGCTAAAACTCTTCAACTCCTAATGCTTGATCAGATAGGAAGAATAATACAGCATAAAATTAAAGTGCTTACATATCCTCACATCCTGAAGTGTATAAGAATTTGGACCTATAGTAAAGGCCCTGGTGGCAGAAAAATGCAGTGTGGGTTAGAAGCAGTGGCGGTCGATGGACCTGAGTTTTAGTCCAAAATTGCAAAGAGCTGTCCAAGGTGCTGAAATGCATCCCCAAAATCAGTTCAGCACCTTGGACAGTTGCTTGAAAGTGCAGACCAAAACCCCGAGTGGATTCTACTGCTCCACTGACATGGAGCTACCAGCCTTGACTGGTTAGAAGGCATTGCCTTCTGTGTTAAGGGCCTGGAAAGACAGGGCACTGCCTTTTAAAGTAAGCAGGACCAGCAACCGGAGCAATACATTTTTACGAGGTGCTCTCTAGAAGTATAGATCTGAAGGACGGGGGGGGGGGAGAGAGAGAATGGAACATCTGGAAAAAAAATTCCCATCTCCCCATTTTTTTACTTTCCCCCCAAAAAAATGGAAAAAAGGGAGGATGGGAAAAATAAGAAAAACCCTCTTTTTTTCCTGAATTTTTCAGGTTTTTCCCCGGGCTTTCACATCTCTATCCAGAGGCCCACATGTTTGCCCACAGTCTCACTATGCTAAGCATCGGCTTAGCATATCGTATGAACCAGTTCATTTGCTAACACTCAATGAAGGGTCCTAGTGAAGCCCCAGCCCCCATATCTGACTGCAAGGCTTCCTTTGTGGGGCAGAACATGTCCCCATAGCAAAAGACATTCTCCATTGTGCTCTTCTCCCCACAGGAACTCTTGCAAGGCCACCTGGGATCTTGGGCAGCCTCATAAGAGAGTTCAAAGGGGGGGCAAGTGAGCCTATTTAAGGTGGCCTCTTCCTCCCCACCCACCCTCCTGTGGTTAAGAGCCTCGCTGAGCTTATCTGGGTCACTGACTGACAAAGCCAGATGGGAATTTTCCCTCTAAGCTAAATCTGGCTGAGCAGGTTTTTTCCACCTATCAATGGTTGTGGCTAGACATTGTTAGACACCAATCTTTCTCCATCACAACTTTAGTGGAAATGGCATTGGGCAGGATCAAACTTTGAGAGGAACCCCCATAAGGGGTCTAGTGGGGGATATGCATGAGCAACGTCCATAGCTCAGGTGGAGCCAAGGTCTCATGCAGCACACACCCTCTCTCAGGTGTCATGGCCTTCACCACAGCTGGAGTCTGAATGCTGGCAAATTCCCATAGGGCCATTTCAGCAGCTGCTTGCTGGGTTGGAAGTGTTCCCTCTGCTGATGGATGGAGATCCTCACCCAACTGCCACACCAAACCCACTTGTTTGCTATAACCAATAAAGTTGTAGCCTAATTTCACCCATCCAAACCTGTTGTCAGGTCATTTTATTTCCCAGAGCTATGGGAGTCACAGCATGTACCTGCTACACAATCTCTTTTGGGAGACAGTCCTAGAGGACAGGTGGTGCCACCTCTGAAAAAGGATGGTTCCCTCATCTTTTTGCCTCCGGTCAGAGCTTGATGGTCTGCAAGCCCTTTCCCCTTTGTGCAAAGTGGAGAAGTAAGTGTAAAATGTTTACTGAGGTTTTAAAACATCATGCACTTTGGGCCTGGAATTTTTGCTTTGCAGAATGAATCAAATGCAATCTCTGTAACGAAGGTATGAAGGCAGGGAATAAAAGAAAGATGGTTTCAGAATGTTAATGGCACAGCTGTGCGTTCCTGGCTCACATTTCATTTTCCTAAATCACAATAACAGGAGCTCAGCTATGGGGGCAAGCTAAAAGATTAATGAGCCAGTTATTACCACTGTTACTGCTGGTTACCGGAGTAATGTCATGGAGTCTACAGTGCTGTGATATATTGCTTGGTGCCATCCAGGATCTGTTTGCTCATGGGGTGAGGTGAATGCTATGCCTGTATACATCCCAGGGTATGCAGCCCAAGGAAATGTATTACAACTTAAAAGAAATCCCAGTTATCCCAATAAAACTCTTCCTTCAGACAGCCTGATTGCAGGAGCCACAGCTGGCCTACACAACTTGTGATCCTAAACTAAACAAAGCTCAGCAGCAGCCTTTTAGGATACAGATGGGGAACCTCCAGCCCAGGGGCCAAATACAGCCCTCCAAGCCTCTCGATCTGGCTCTGTCCCAAGTCAAAACCCTCACCAGCCCTCCTTGGCACCCTCATTTCATGTTTATGCTGAGCTGGAACTCTGAAGATGCCTCTTCCTTGCCTGGATGGAGAAGAGCGAGGGTCACGTGTGAGTGTGTGTTGAAACTAGCCTATTGCACAAAGGGAAAAATCCATATGCTGAAAGTGTCCCTATTCTGTGGTCTTTGTCCCTTTGAAATGGCTGTCCTTATTTAGTCTGTATATGTTGCCTTTTGGGGGATGCCTTGTTTAAATGCTGCAAGTGCAAGCTGCCAGCATTGCCATTCCTCAGGGTTCAGCTTCCTCCCCAGAGCAATTTCTTGTTGCTGCCTCTTCACCTCTGAATCCCGACTCAGGAGACCTTGAGCTGGTGGACAAATGTTTCAAGTCTGCATTCGGCTACGCCCACTCCTGAACTCAGCCTGGCCTCTACGCATGGAAAGGTCAAGCTGCATTGACACAAACAGTTTGTTTAATATGCTTTTAACATCTTGTGGAGGAGCTCAAGAAAGGGCAAAGGAGAGAAAGCTGAGCTATGAAGTCCTAGACAACAGGCATGAGGAGCTCCTGGCTATGGGTTGGGGATTTAGACTTTATGCTAGGATGGCTGGATTGAAATTAAAAGGTTATGCTACCTTTTCTTCATTTAAATTGCAAACTATGACCTTTGATTTAAAACGACGATGACGACGATGATGATCATGATGATGATGCTTTGGAAATATATATATATATTGAAAGGCAGCTTAGAAGACTCTTAAATAAAGCAATGTAACTAAGAATTTGGAACCATTTCTACTCTAAATAAAATATGTATTATATATAATCTGAGAAGGGCTATTTGTCACTGCTGAGAGACCAGCTGCTTTTTGCTCCCTCTTAATTGTCACCTGATGGAAGCCATCAGGCTATCTGAACCAAGTGGTTGTTACAAGAAGTATATTTTTAAGAACTAGTTTCTGAGCTTTCTCCTCACCTCTTCCCTCCCCATCCCTTCTTCCTTGTGTGTTAGACTGTAAACCTGAAGGCAGGGGCTATCTTACTGCTGATTTTGCAAGGTATTATAGGAGCCCATTTCAGCCAAAGAGCACAGTTTTTTTTTTAAGTCTTTAAATGAATAAGCAAGCAACAATATTTGGTGGTGGTTTTTTTATTTAAAAAAAACCCCACAAGTTATTACAATAAGATTCTGAGAGGCAGATTTTTCACTGACACATGCCTCTTTTTAGGGCTGGTGTCAACACACATCTTCAACTGACTTGCAGGACCAACTGCCCTGACAGGTGCCACTGGTGATGCCAGTTCTGGATCCCCCTTTAAAACTACAAAGAACAACAGCTTTCTGGTACTCTGAGCAGTGCCATGCAGCCAGGTCTACCATCTAAATTTCCCACAATGTCACTACCTTAAAGCATGGGGACTGACATTTACCTTTCCCAGGATGCTTCTGATGCAATGTCTGTCTGAGGCATGGAAGATGCCACTAAAATTTCCCATCTAGCAATATTACAGTGGAGATGCGGAAGACTAAAATAACTGCCAGAACAAACTACCTGACACTGTTCAGGATGCTACTTAGGGTTGCCAGGTGTTCAGTTTTCACCTGGAGACTCTGTGTTTTGAGGGTCCTCTCTGGGTCTCTAGGTGAGTCTCCTTAAACTCAGGACTCTCAACTTTAATTTTTTTTAAAAAAATGAGGTTCTAGGTGGTCTGGTTCCTGAGATATACGCCAAAACATCAGCAGCCTCCCCCTCAACTTCTGTTAAATCAGCTCATAGCAGGCTGCTCTATACCCTCTTTTTCAGGTGTGTAGCCAATACGTGAACTCAGGGTTGTGGTTTGTTGACCTCCAGGCAATGCCTAGACCCCATTGCAACACCAGGAAATGCTTGTTTTTTCCTATTTATCTGAAAATCGCAAAAATTGAGTAAATATATAGCTTTTTTTCTTTCTAATAATATTCTTCCAATAACCATAAAAACAAGTATAAATAGTTGCAATAGCTTAAAGTGGCATGATTCTGAATTTTGGGTTGGGTGAATGAAGTTCTTTCTCACTTGAGGTTGCAATTCTCTCCATGCTTTCCTGTTTGAGTAAGCCCCATAGGATACATTGGGACTTGCTTCTGAGTAAACAAACATAGGATTGCACTAAAAATATCTTTACAGATTGTGTAAATAATAAACATATTTGACAGTTATGCTTATATAAATATTTATTCATTCTGTGTCTCAATAAGTATTTGATTTCACATTATGGTTGTGGATTATTATTTCCTCTACAGTTTAAGTGTTCCACGTTCTTCCTTGGGGTGGTCATGGTTCCCCTCCATTGTTTTCATCCTGAGGGGCAGATAGGCTGAGAGATGGTGAGTAGCCCATGGTCACCCAGTAAACTTTATAGCTCATATTCATTTTGAAAAATTAACTAAAATTATTTACATGCAAATTGTTTATTAAGCAGGCAAAGTTTATTAAGTATATCTACACAATGCATTTAAAGCACATCCAACTCACATTTAAAGTGCATGACTTCCCCTAAAGAATCCTGGGAACTGTAGTTTCCCCCGCACATTTATAGTTCTTACCACCCTTAACAAACTACAGTTCCCATGATTCTGTGGTGGGATTCATGTGTTTCAAATATGGTTGAACGTGCTTTACATGAATGGTGTGGTGTGCCCTAGGTATGATGTGCATTCATTAGTGAATTGAAAAGAACAATTTTAAAAGATACTTTTTTACAACAGGGGAAGGGTTGTAGCTCAGTGGCAGGGCATATGTTCGCATGCAAAAATCCAAAATTCAATTTCTGGAAAAGACTATTGCCTGGAATCCTGGAAAGCCAATGCTAGTCCATGTCATCAGTACTGAGCTAGACAGTACCAAATGGCCTGAGTCAGTATAAGGCAGATTCCTTTGTTCCCCAAAGTGGAAAGAGGCCCAAGGGCCACAGTGACCCCAAATTTTATTTATGTAGTTTATTTACAACATTTATATATTGCTTTAATGTAAAAAAAAACCCTCTTCAACTTGGTTTATAGAAGGAATTTGTTTTGAATATCCAGCCCTACTTAGCTCCAAAATACCCACAAGCTATTCGTCTCCCCACAACCCCCCCCCATAATTTGAAGTGGATGAATAGGGCAAAGTGATGAACATGGAAAAGGTTCAGCACCCCCTCCTAAATCTGCTCTTTCCTTTAAAGAAAATGGTGCTTTGTTACCTGTGTGTAAAGTTTATTTACGTCCTCACTGAGCTATGCCAAGAGAGGAACAAACTTGAATCGGCTTAGGCATAGCCCTTCTTGGGTTTTCTGATTGCGTGAGGCATATAACATAATTTACTCCATAAGGGAGTTGGCAGAACTTCTTTCTAATCTCATTTTCCTAACCAAGGGTCATCGAGTTTGTAATCTAATCTTCCTCTAGTTTGAGATGCTGGCAATTGAAAAATGACAGTGATATGTCATCGTCATATACAATAGCTGCAGACTTTTAATAACACTAAAGCCACTTCTGCAGCTTGCGGTTTTCCAAAGGTATGTGGAGTCTCATTCGTTGCTCTTCTTCATTATGCTTAGAATAATAATATTTTTTTAAAAAGCAAGCTTAAATGGGCATCAACACAAATCCCTTGTTTCATTTTAAAGCAATTGCATATGTTTGTTTTGAAGAGTGTACCTCCTTGCAAAGCATCCTGTATAAGGAATCTAACAGGGGTGGAGAAACTGTGGCCCTCTAGATCTTGCAGGACTACAACTCCTCTAACCATTGGCCAAGCTGGCTGAGGTTATTGGGAGTTGGAGTCCAACTACATCTGGAGAATCACAAGTTCCCCAACCCCTGAAATATGAAAGTATGTGTTTCACTGGGTCAACCAAGACTGCCAGTGGATGACAATGTAAATATGAAGATGTGTTCCCTTCTCTGAAATGGTTCAGGTGGAAAATCCTTGCAGGATCCAGTCATATTACTGTTATTATAATAATTATTATTAATATTAATTAATTACATTACGTTACATTTATACATTGCCCTTTCTTCCAAAGGAGCCCTGGGCAGCAAAGACATCAGTGATAAAAGAATACCATTAAAAATAAAATAAAATTATTTAAAACATTTTAGAACAATTTAAAACCATTTCAAAACATGTACAACATTCACATATCCTCACAGCTAATAATTACAAGGTTGCTAGGAGCATTATCTTGCAGAAGGTTTTTTTTACATTCCTCCTGAAAGTTAATAAAGTCTAGTAGAAGGCAATGTTCCTTACCTCCCTGGGCTGCTTTGGGAGGTAGGGTGGAATATAAATGTAACATCTATCATATTTAATGAATCTCATAGCTGCTCAAATCCTTTGATCCTTTGGTCTTTACCAAGCCTTACCTGGAAGCTTTTAACGAGGTCAAGGAATCCCATGTGACCTGCTCTGGTTTATTGTTGTTGTTATATTGAATCAGACCATTGGTACACAAAGCTCAATTATGTCTACACTGATTGGCAGCAGCTTCCTCAGAACAATCAAAGAGATTTGAGACAGGGGGGTTGACATTCTTTCTCCCATCCAACTGTTGCTAGTGTAGGACCTCTGTCCCCCATTATATCTGGTCCACCTCAATCAAAGTCCAAAAGCATCTCTTCATCCTTGGACCCAGATGTTGCACTTTCACCAGCTAGAATGATTCAATTGCAAAGACCACATTATTATACCTGACAGACTGAAAAATAAAATCATTTGGCTCTGCAGTAAGGAGATAATGGTGAATATTTCTTTGTTTTTCATAACATCTAACGGTTGTGTAATAATCCTCATACCAAGGAATGGTTCGTTGTTGGTCTTTTGGCCCTTTTCTTTTCTTTGCCTCATCTTTCGTTGACCGCGGCTGTTATAATAAAGAGTTTATAGGAAAAGAGTTTAATTTAAGAAAGTGTTCCTCCCAGGAGCTATAAACAATCTTAACTTCTAGTGAAAAATATTCTCCCTGGGCCTAGTCTAGCAATGCCTGTGCTCACACAAATCCCAAGCTTTTAAGTTTGTCACACCTGGGGGATATACCATTTTAAGAAGCAAGGTGTTCTGAAAATCAGTACTGAATATTGTCTTTGCATTTGTTTGAAATTTACCATTAGTTCTTGTGTGATTTGGAAGTAGGGGGAAACACCCACAAAAGATCTTGGCTTTAAAAGGCAGCAAGCAGTAACACAATGCTTTTCTCAGGCTGCTTTTTCAACTCTTCCGGGCCTTGGGAGGGAGCCAGAGGCAGGGGTCCCATTGTCTTTTACCAATGGGGAGAGGGGGGAAGCCTTTATTAACCAACAAACACTTCTTATAAGGTACCCAGTCTCTCAAACGTGGGGGTATCAAAATTGTGTTTCATTCACAGAATTTCATGGGATTCCTAGTTTAAAATGACCATCAGAATGTCTCCACTGAACAAGTCTTGCCCCTTGATCAGTCATTTTTTTCATAAAAACCAAATACAAGTATATAAACCTGGTATATTTGTCCTGCTGTCTTTTTGCTTTACAAAAGTAATAATATTTTACCAAACTGCATAGAAGGTGTCCATAGCTGCAAGATCTTGTAAGACCTTCAAATAGGGATGAGGGAGAAATTTAAATACAAATTTACCAAATTCTCATTTTCCAAAACAATATGAGAACTGAAACACAACCATCCTTCAAATTTTGCACTTATCCAAATTTTGGTTGCAGTTGTCCAACCAAACAATGCATATATTAGAGGTAAATGTGGATAAAAATGAATATATTTGTGGAAATAACATTCAAAATGCATTCTACTAGGAGAAATTGCTTGCAAAAGTGGGTGCAATAGTCAAAACTGCATACAAAATGTGACGACAATGATGATGATGATGATGATGATTTATGGTTCAGGAAAAGTCTGAGCAAAACGATGAGGATTATATCCCACTAAGCTCTACCCACTGAAATTAATGGACCTATGCAAGTAATAATCATGGTTCTACTCTTGCCGCCCTGGGCTCCTGCTGGGAGGAAGGGTGGGATATAAATAATAATAATAATAATAATAATAGTAATAATAATAATACTCTGAGTAGAATTAGCATTGGATACAACCTGTGTCTTTAGATATCTGAAGCAATGGATGAGTGATGCTTCACATATGATACATGGCCACCTGACCCAGATGAAGGCCATATTAGATATTAGGCTAGTGTATCTAGGAGATCACAGTCCACATGTGGAACTTAGTATAGAAGTTGGTGGCAGAAATTAATGGTGGACCCTTCAATAGTCTCTGGTGCCCTGGAAACTCTTGACCTCAGCACTGTTGACACCAGCTAGGAAGACAGCACTCCATTTTTTTCTGTTGCTGATAAATTTCCTTTAGAGACTCCTGTAGGCCCTTGTAAACCATGGTGTTGGGGTTTTATGGCATATTTTTTAAAAAATCACTTGACTCCAGGATGTATATATTTTGTGACCAGCTACTTGGTTTACTGCCTCAGCTATGAAACCACAGTTCAGTGCTGAAACGAAACAAACATGTGATTTGAGCTTTTAGTAATTGAATCTGGTGCCTGATGATGTGTTTCCCTTCAATGGTCCACCTGTATATCATTATCGGCTAGGCACTCATGCATACGGTGCCAATGCTTTCAGACAATCAGAAATGTCAATTCATAAATTAGATCTCCCATTCAGAAATTATGCTACAGTGGCAATAAAATCTCAGCCAAAATATGATGCAAGAAGTGGGACCTGAAATAAAATGTTGCAGTGTTTCCTAACAGGAGTGCTCTTGTTAAGGTCCAAGGCAGTCTTTCCCTTCAAGGAGGGGATTCCATTCTCCCCACCCCAATTTTGTGGTTTTCTTTTCTGACTTACACTTAATATTGTATGGTCTGAAGGCACATGAGGCCATCACCCTGCTGAACCTAAGCAGATGTGGGTCTGGCCAGTGCCTGGAAGGGAGACCACCTGTGAACCTATGCTGCCTTGAAATCCTTGATGAAAGGCAGGATATCAATGTAAGAAAATAAACATTCTGTGACCACTTAGAATGTTCAGTCTTGCCCTCTTCAGGATTTTTTAATAATATTTCATAAGACTTCTGAAAACTTCAAGGCTTCTCGGAGTATGCTGGTACCTTTCTCAGTGGTCCTGCCTTGACTACATAATCATCAGCATACAGCACCATATTATTATTATTATTATAGGGACTGATTTTTAAATTTAGTAGTAGTAGTAGTAGTAGTAGTAGTAGTAGTAGTAGTTTACTCCACCCTTCCTTGCATGAGAGCCCAGAGTGCCTAACAATAAAAACACAGCATTAAGAACAAAAGTAGAACCTCAATGCAACATACAATAATAATCAGCATTGCATTATACAAATGGTGTCACTCTTGTTATGCTCCAGAGTTCTGCTGGAACAAATACAGTAAGCCTTAAGCTGTTATCTGAATGGACAAAGTGTGGAGGACAATCTGATCTCTACAGGGTGGGAATTCCATAGACAAGGTGTTGCCACTGGGAAGGCCCTGTGTTTTGTGCTGAGTCCCTGGGACATATTCTCTGATGGTACCACTAGTACAGCCTCCACTGCAGATTGCAAAACTCAGGTTGGCTGGTTCCGAAGATGGGGCTTATTCAAGTGTTTGGGTTCTAAGCCATTCAGAGCTTTGTACCAGAGCTTGGAAAAGTTACTTTTTTGAACTACGACTCCCATCAGCCCCAGCCAGCATGGCCACTAGACTGGGCTGATGGGAGTTGTAGTTCAAAAAAGTAACTTTTCCAAGCTCTGCTTTGTACGCTAGTACTAACACCTTGGACTGGGCCCGGTATTTCACAGGGAGCCAGTCCAGTGCTTTTTAAGATTGGTGGCAATATGATCCCATCTTATTGCTGCAGAAGTTGTTTTCAGACTGGATTGTGCAACTCTGGAGTTCTCTGGAAGTGTTACAAAAAAAAGACCAGCAAGGGCTAGACACAGGCAAGCTCCCCTTGGCCCAGATTGGCTTGGCTTGGAAATAAACCAATCTATTTACCCAGCAAATTGTAAATAGCTCAGTTTATTTTCACATTTCACCCATCCACTCCCTTGCCCATCCACTGCCACCATTCTCCATGTGGGCTGCCAGGCCCTGGGGAGTCCCACCTGCTTTTCTGTACTGCCTAACTGATAAGCCACCAGCTCAACAAATGGGGAAATTTCATGGTGGGAAAAAGATTGTTGTCCCTGTTCTGCTAGGCAGCATAAGGACAGTGATATTGGCTGCATTAGGATCTCTGGGGAGCGGGAGATATTAGCTTCCACTCTTCAAAAATCCCAAAGCAGCCATCAGATGAATGTGTATGTGAGAGAGAAAGTGAGAAATGGAATGGAGAGACTGTGTGTTTGTCACAGAAAAAGAGAGGGAGAGAAAGACTGAGTGGCAATGTGAGTGCATGTGTTAATGAGTGTTTGAGTTTAAGGCCACATCCACACCAGACATTTATTCCACATTTAAACAGTCACGGCTTCTCCCAAAGAATCCTGGGAAGTGTAGTTTGTGATGGCTGCTGAGAGCTATTAGGAGATGCCCTATTCCCCTCACAGAGCTCAAATTCTCAGAACTCTCTGGGATGAGGGGCTGACTGTTAAACCCCTCTGGCCACTGGAGCTGTCAGGGGAATAGGAGTCTCCTAACAACACTCAGCACACTTCACAAACTACACTTCCCAAGATTCTTTGGGGGAAGCCATGGCTATTTAATGTGGATTTAAATGTTTGATGTGGATGTGGCCCCAAAATAAAAGAGGGTGAGAGGGATACTGGTCCTGGCTCCACCTACTGCCTGGTCTAGCTCCACCCACTGACATTTGGCTTGCAACTATCCATCCACTGTTGTGTTTGACCCTGCTCTGACCATGGGGGCAGCAGTCTTTCACCACATGAGCACCCTAAGACTGCACTATGTTCTGCCTACATTTTAAAATGTAATAGCAGCTCAGCTGAGGAAATTTGTCCATGCCATTGAAAAATTAGTCCAACCTTCCCCAACCAAAAGTACTGTGACTTTCAGAAGCACACACATACCCCCAAAGTTTATTTATTTGATTCCATTGTAGGGACGTGGGAGAAATTCAATATAGTTTGCACTGAAAGGCCAGTTTATCAAATTTGCATTTTCTAAAACAATATGAGAACTGAAACACAGCCATCCTGCAAAATTTGCATGTATCCAGATTTTGTGATGCAGTTCTCCAACTAAGCAACATTTAGAAATGCATATATTAGGGGAAAGTGAATATATTAGTGAAAATAATGTACAAAAATGCATTATATTAAGAAAGATTGCTTGAGACAATGTATACATTAGTCAAAACTGCATACAAAATGTGTTTATTAGGAGAAATTCACAATATGCTGAAGAATTTTCATGAGGATTTTTTTAATGCAAATTGCCACAGAAATGTGCAGAACCAAATTTAAGATTGGAAAAATGAGAAATTGCAAAAACCAAAAATGATAGATCCTTCCACCCCTATTCTATTTATGAACTGTTTCCCATGAAACATCCCAAAGCAATTTAACGAGAAGAAAAAATATTCACAATTAAAAACATATGAAACAATTTCATTATCTGTCTATCTAAAGGAAGCCACAGACCTGAATTTACAGGATCTGAACAGGGTGGTTCACGACAGATGTTGTTGGAGGTCACTGATTCATAGGGTCGCCATAAGTCATAGTCGACTTGAAGGCACATGACAACAACATCTATCTGTCTGTCTATCTATCTATCCAGGCCTTTTGGGCTGAACCACAAGTTAAGCCTTGGTTCTCTGTGCCTTGATTCAGGATCTCTTTACAACTGTACCTACCAAATATGGCACAGAGACTATTCCTTTCAGCTCTTAATCTCACTGCAGGATTACAATGCAAGGACTAGCCTCAGCTAAACACCACTCTTCTCCATGTAGCTTCTAAATGCCCATGTGGCCTCTTTGGGTCAAGACGTGGTGACCCTCAGACACAATAAAATTAAAGGGAACATCCCAGTGATTGCATGTGAGTGTTCACTTGTTAATTTAACAGGACACTTGAGAAGGGACCTGCCCCGGTGGCCCAACCGCTGTTATTGCAAAATGGGGCACGTTCATTTGTTCGCTCAAAGCAGCTGTACATGTGCTTATTAGTGGAAAATAGTTTTTTGAGCAGGTCCCTCTGTTAGCAATTATGATTTATGATCTGACTATAAAAATGAAATCTGATTTCCATAAACATCTGTAATTGCTGCTTTGGCCCCATCGTGGAACATGATACCTCATCGCTGCTTCGGTGAGAGCCATTGAGCAGCAACACTCTTCAGCTAGGAATGAGGTGAAAGAGATAAATATGTTTTCGTAGAGATCTCAACTCATGAATCCCATTCAGGTTGGTGAGTGTCAGCCACTTCACCTTGGTGCTTTTTCTCCAAACAGTGGAGTAGCTGCGGGAAGCCAAAGGGAGAGGAGGGAAGCTTTTATTGTTCAGAAAGCAACCTGAAGCCAGTAGCAACATTTGTGTGGTTGAAGGGTGCAGCAGGATAGACAATGGTGGGACAAGTGAGGTAATCAATCTGGGAGCAAGTCTGGGAGACAAAAAAAATGGCAGGAGAATCACCGGAAGAATGTTCTGGGAGGCAGAGAGCAGCATGTGAGTGATTTCTTTTCAATGGCCAGACAGAAGGACTACAAACAAGATTTGAAGATGCATAGTTGGTAATGGCATGGGATTGGCTTTTCAGTCACTTGGATCTGGGATCACAAGGTTTCTGATCTATAACAAAGATTTAAGAATATAAGAAGAGGCCTACAGGATCGAACCAAAGGCCTATTTAGTCCAGCATCCTGTTCTCACATTGGTCAACCAGATGCCTATGGGAAGCCTATAAGCACAGCATGGATGCAATAGCATGTTCATCCCAAGCAATTGGTATTCAGAGCAGAGGCATACTGTCTCTGATACTGGAGACAATAGTAAGTGTTGATTGATTTATTCTCCATGATTGACTGCATATCTTTGGTGATAGAGGAAGTAAGGAATTAAGTGCAGGCTTTGAATAGTAACTGGTTTTAAGCCCTGCAGTGCCTGATCATGAAGGCAAAGCAAGGGCACTGGCTGCTAATAGAAACTAATCCAACATGTTTTAGGCCCGGTTTTGGCACAGAAACAGCCTTGGTTGCCCAGTACGATGACCTTTGTCGGGAGAGGGACAGGGGGAGTGTAACTCTGTTGATTTTCCTTGATCTCTCAGCTGCTTTTGATACCATCAACCATGGTATCCTTCTGGAGAGACTCGCGGAGTTGGGAGTCGGGGGTACTGCTTGGCAGTGGCTCCGCTCCTACTTGGCGGATCGTCTCCAGAAGGTAGTGCTTGGGGAGCATTGCTCGATACCCTGGACTCTCCATTGTGGAGTCCCTCAGGGATCGGTTCTGTCCCCCATGCTTTTCAACATCTACATGAAGCCTCTGGGTGCGGTCATCCGGAGTTTTGGAGTGCATTGCCATCAGTATGCTGATGACACGCAGCTCTATTACTCCTTTTCATCTTCTTCAGGTGAGGCTGTTGATGTGCTGAACCGTTGCCTGGCCGCGATAATGGACTGGATGGGAGCTAATAAACTGAAACTCAATCCAGATAAGACTGAGACGCTGTTGGTGAGTGCCTTTTCCGCACAGATGGAGGATGTTCATCCGGTTCTGGATGGGGTTACACTCCCCCTGAAGGAACAGGTTTGTAGTTTGGGGGTTCTTTTTGATCCTTCCTTGTCACTTGAGGCTCAGGTAGCCTCGGTGGCTCGGAATGCGTTCTACCATCTTCGATTGGTAGCCCAACTACGCCCCTATCTGTGCGGTGATGACCTCGCCTCAGTTGTTCATGCTCTAGTGACCTCTAGACTGGATTACTGTAATGCACTCTACGTGGGGCTGCCCTTGAAGACGGTTCGGAAGCTGCAGCTAGTGCAAAACGCAGCAGCCAGACTGTTGACGAGGACCAATCGGTCCTCACATATTACACCTGTTCTGGCCCGCTTGCACTGGTTGCCGATTTGTTTCTGGGCCAGATTCAAGGTGCTGGTATTGACCTATAAAGCCTTACATGGTGTAGGCCCACAATACCTGATGGAACGCCTCTCCCGCTATGAACCTACCCGTGCACTTTGTTCAACATCTAAGGCCCTCCTCTGAGTACCAACTCATCAAGAAGCTTGGAGGGTAATGACAAGATCCAGGGCCTTTTCGGTGGTGGCCCCCGAATTGTGGAACAGTCTCCCCGAGGAGGTATGCCTGGAGCCTACATTGTTATCCTTTCAGCGCCAGGCTAAAACCTTCCTATTCTCCCAATAATTTTAATGCATTTTATATATTTTAATGTTTTAATGTTTTAGTTATCTCAATACTGTTTAGTGTTATTATGTATCTGTATTTTATATCTAGTGATTTTTGTTGATTTATTGTATTATTGTATGTTGTACACCGCCCAGGGAGCCGTTGGCTATGGGCGGTTTATAAATGAAATAAAATAAATAAATAAATGTGCAAACCAACATGTCTATTCAAAATTAAGGCCAATTAAGCTCTATTGGAGTCACTTGTAGGAAAGGATGGTCAAATCTGTCAGTGTCGATTTCTCTCCATTTCTCATTAAAATTAATCAGCATTTTAGTGCACATTTCTCTATACACTATACACATTTTTATGCAGTTTTACCTGATATACACATTTTTGCAAATCTGTTTTGCCTAATGTAATGCATTTCTGCATGTTATTTTCACAAACACCTGCATTTTTATGTGCACCTTACCATAGTATATGCATTTTTGCTCACATTACTGCATTACAAAATTCAGGCAAGTATGAAATTTGAAAGATGGCTCTGTTTCCATTCACATATTGTTTAGGAAAGTGCAAATTTGGTCAGGTTTACCTTTAAAAGTGAACTGAATCAACAGGAACCAAATCGATGGCACAGTCATAAGGTCTTGGGGGGCAGCCAGTCAGCCTCCTTTTTGTCAAATATGTCACTGTAGTCCTAATATTAGGCGGATAAGATGGATGATGTAGAAGGAGGCAAGGCAGCAATGGCCGCCACAGTTGGAGCCACAGTAGACTGGCATATCTGTCTGCAATAGTCCAACGGAAATGTCGCAGACACATCCCCCTGTGAAATTGTAGGATCTTGTTGCATCATCCAGGTTATCCCCAGGGCCACAGGAAAATGGGGCAATGTGGGAAGGAAAAAAGACAACTGTTCATGATGCTTAGTTAACTCCACAGCCAGCCCCACAGTTGCTTGAGTGATTGCCCCCAAGGCCAGGGTCTGTCCATTAATGGTCTCCATAGCTAAAGGTGTATCTAGCAAAGTGATGGAAATGTTGTGTTGTTTGGCAAAGCCCAAGTCCATAAAGTTGCTGGATGCCCCCAAGTCCACCATGGCTTATATTTGGATGCTCCAACCGAAAGGTAATCCCAGAAAAAGCAGTAGATGCTGTGGCAGGTTGGGAACATTGAGAGGTCCTTTACTCACAGTTGATCCCAGTTCTCTACTTGATTACGCATAGCCGTCGCTGGGATCATATCACCCCAGTGTTATTAGATCTTCACTGGCTACCAGTTGTCTACCGGGCCCAATTCAGGGTGTTGGTGTTGACCTTTAAAACCCTATATGGTTTCGGCCCAGTATATCTGAAGGAACGCCTCCAGAATCACCGATTGTGCCGCCTGACGAGATCAGCCTCGCAAGACCTTCTCTCGGTCCCACCGGTGAGAACAGCTAGGCTGGTACGGACCAGAGAGAGGGCCTTCTCTGTTGTGGCCCCCACCCTCTGGAACTCTCTCCCTTTCGATCTCAGACATGCTCCCTCCCTGTCCAGCTATCGCCGAGCCTTGAAGACCTGGCTGTTCAGGCAGGCCTACAAGATTGGGACAGATTAACTTATGTTACAATTGAATTAACGAATGGTGTTTTAGCTTAAAATTTGATTATGTTGATCTATATGTATTGTTTTTATTCTTGTTGTTCATCGCCTAGAGTGTCCCTAACCCGGACAGATAGGCGGCTGAAAAATAAAATTTATTATTATTATTATTATTACTAGACCTGGGATTTGGAATTTTCCTGCACTGATGCTTTCTCAAACTTGGATGGGCAGAACTTTGCAAGGTGCCCCACCTCTATACAGTATAGGCACAGCCCCTCCTGGTGACACTTCTCTTTCTCTTCCTCCATCAGGCATGATCACACTCTCTGATTTGCATGGGCTCCATCCTTGACTGTGTGGAGGTTCCCACACTGGGAGAGAAGTACATGCAGGGGAGAGATATGGTTGGTAACAGTTGAGCTGAGGAAGACTTGCACTCCAAGTGATGACCTCCAAGCCTGCTGTCAATCTATAGGCATATCTGGATGAGCTCTGATAAGGTGTTTGGTGCTGGAGTTTGTGCCAATTCATCCAGCATCTCATCATTGAGGCCCTTCTGGTATTGGTACATCTGGGTCAACTCATTCCAATCCACTTCCTGCACCAAAATTCAAAAGGCATTGATATAAGTCCTGGCTGAGTCCTTGCCCTGGTGCAGGTTTCCTAGCTGATGGGCCACCATGACTTTTCTCTCTTGAAAGATTTCTGCCATGGCAGCAATGCAATTGTTACATTGCCCCAACACAGGGTCATCCTGTAACAGCACAGGAGTAGACCACTGGGCTGCCTCCTCCTCCAATAGGCTGATCACAAAGGCCACTTTTAGCGAGTCATTGGGTAAGTCCAACTGTTGCACTCTGATGTACAACTTGCACTGCCCAATGAACATCGCGAGCTGCTTCCGCTTCCCACTGTATCTGAGGGGAAATTCCCTGGGTGTTTTGATATGAGGTGCTGGCACTGGCTGGGCTAGAGTGGCTCCCTGCTGCAAATTCATCACATTGGTTCTGAGCTGGTTCAACTGGACTTGCAGGTTTTGATTCTTCACTTGAAGAATCTGGGTCTCGATTTGAAGAGTCTAATGCTCAGCTTGAAGAGTCTGGGGCTCAGCTCCGAGAGTCTGGGTTTCACCTCAGAGTTTCTGGAGCTCGGCTGACACAATTTCCAAGGTGTGCTGCATGTCCTCCTCTGCCCTGCCGCTTGCTTCCATCTCACTCATGGGTTCGTCAGGTAGAGGAGGTAGGTACTGTGACAATCTGTCCTGCCCAAACCTGTCAAAGTCAGATGCAGATACAAAAGTGTGCTTTTCTTTAATAGGTTTAATGGAAAGTTTCAGTTCAGAGTGCTTCATGAATCAGCTTAGAGAACACACAGGATTCAGCATCATTACTAGGGATAGCTAGGAACAACTACACTGACCAAGACATCACAGCAATTAGACACACCTCCTTACTAGCCTTAAGTAAGAATGGGCAGGCTCCCTATTTGCATTGTCGCAGTTGGGAGTGCACGTGAGCACTCCTCCTCAGAGGGACAGTGGGGACTCTTTGAGCCTGCTGGTGCCACAGCCTATGTGTTTGAGGTAAGGGTAGCTGGGCCACTTTGGTAAGGTCCTCTTCCTCAGGAGGAGGGCTGTGCAGCGGCAACAGAGGGGTGAGCAAGAAAGGAGGTGAAAGGAAGGTAGAGAGATAACTTCCTGAGCAGGCAGCACCTCATCAATGGTAATTGAATCTATGGGGGTGGAGCTGTCACTGTCAGTGGCATGGGATCCTTCAAGCTCAACCACATTTGAATGTGTGTCACTACAGCCTTCCCTCCAGTTCAAGTCTGCCTCCTCCTCCTCATTGCTCCACCCTTTTTCCAGGGGGCTCATGACACTTGGACTTTCTAGCTCAGTATTGTCTACACTGACACGAAGTGGCTCTCCAGGGTTTCAGAAGAGGGTTTCAATCCCAGTCCTACCTGGAGATGTCTGGGATTGAACCTGGGACCTTCTGTATCCAAAGCAGAGGTTATTCAAGCCCTTCCAGAAGATGCCAGGGATTGAATTTTGTACTTCCCTCATGGAAAACATATGCTACGCTATGACCCTCGGTGGATCATCAATGAAGGGAATGGGATAGGTGCACTTATCTCCAATGCACCCCTGTTTTCTTAGCACTTATTTTCTTAATACTGAATAGTAATGCCTGCTGACTTCTACTCCTAGAAGTTTCCTGGAGGCAGAGGGGGCATGCAGAGGAGAAGATCAACTTCAATGCAGCATTATCAATACCTATATTTGTCCACAGCTACTAAAAGTGTGCCACGAGTGCCAGTTCTTACGTTATAACTGGCTTTCATGGCTAAAGACAAACATTTGAAATTTGGGATGATTTAATGCTGGATATCAACTCTAACATGTAGTTATCATAGATGGGACTGTACCCTCTAATTAAGGCAAACATGATAGCAAGAGCACAGTGACATTGTTAGCTTAATGACCCAGTACCACATTACTTAAAACTTCTTTGAAGATGAATTTAATTGTATTAAATGGTACAGGGATGACATGGGGAAAATGTGAATGACCTACAGTGCAAGCCTGGGGATCTTTCTTTGTGTGTGTAGCTAATTTGATATTCATGTTAATGCCATTGAATATAATTAATTTATTTGCTATTTAAATATATTACATTTAAAGTTTAGTTCCACCTTTCTAGTGGAATGACAGCCATGTTCTGAGACAAAATTTGTCCCCCTCCCCTTTATTTTGCATCCTCTAACTACATGGATACAGTGATATACTAGATTTAGGCTAGTACATTGAGGCTTTGACCACATCCACACCATACATTTAAAGCACTCTTTTGCCACTTTAATAGGCATGACTTCCCCCAAAGAATCCTAGAAACTGTAGCTTGTTCATGGGCTGAGAGTTATTAGAAGACCCCTTACAGAGCTACAATTCCCAAAGTAGTTTAACATTCAGTCCCTCTTCCCAGGGAACTCAGGGAATTGTAGCTCTGTGCAGGGAACAGGGGGTCTCCTAACAATTCTCAGCACCCTTAACAAACTACCAGGATTCCTAGGATTCTTTGAGGGAATCCATGATTGTTAAAGTGGTATAATAGTACTTGTAATACAGGTATATAGTGCAGATGTGGCCTTAATCTAAACAAGAAAGGCCTGCCTTGGTCAGTCAGTAAGAGAGCTGATCTCAGATTGTAGATAAGCCAATGCTGGATGGGAATGCACCCGCCTTGAATGGTGAGGTCCACAGTTTGGACCAGCCTCAGTCATGGAAGCCTATGTGGTGGCTATAAGTGGGAATGTATTTGCTCAGATTGAAAAGCCAGACCAAAGTCAGCAGCTTCATAGGGTCAGATGGGAAACTTATTGGTTCCTTGTATCACCTGATCTGTGCTGGGTGGGTGTCTTGGTGACAGTCTGAGATAAGCCAGGATCCAGAACTGGTACCAGATGAATTAGACCCAGGAAACAAGCAAGAATTAGAATTGAGAAGCTGTTGGAGTTGTAACTGTGGGACAAATCCAGAGGTCAGGACTGAAGACTAAGCCATGATGGAAAGACAAATCAGGAGGCAGAATCAAAGAAAAAGCCAGCAATAGGGACGAAAGAACAAAGGCTGCATGGGAATATAGAAACATAGGAAGCTGACTTATACTGAGTCAGACCATTGGCCCATCTAGCTCATTATTGACTAGATTAACTGGCCACGACTCTCCAGTTTTTCAAGCAGGGCATCTTTCCCAGCTCTAGCTGGAGATGCTGGGATTGGACCTGGAACCTTTTGGCATATAAAGCAGATGCTCCAAGCTATGGCTCCTTCCCCATATGTTCCATATAGGGTTGCCAGGTTCAATCCCTGAGACTGATCCCGCATCTTTAGGAGAAAAGAAAGTCAGCCAAGTGCAGGTGTTCTTGCAACCCTGTAATAGGAAAAACCACAAGGTGGAATTCTCCCTTCCCTCTGCCCAACTTTTAAAGATACAAAAGACCTCTTGGTTGCCAAGCCCAGCCTCCAAGAGGTCTTTCGTATCTTTAAAAGTTGTGCAGGGGGGGAGGGAGAATTCCACCTTGTGGTCTTTCCCATTACAGGGTTGCAAGAACACCTGCACTTGGCTGACTTTCTCTTCTCCTAAAGATACAGGATCAGTCTCAGGGATTGAACTTGGCAACCCTAGTTCCAAACATACCATAGCTCCTGACAATGTTGCTGTTCAGGCAAGGCTAAGCTGAAACAGAAAGGTCCTCCTGTCCAAGAGGATCAGATAGTGAGCCTGGATGGGTGGGGCCAATCTAGGGCTTGAAGCTAGTAACTGCCTAGGTAGGTGCTGCAACCCATTACACAGCTTTACATGGATCCAAAAGTCCCAATTGGAGCTCTGGCATGTTCCCTACCTCCCTGTGTACTCTCAGAACAGAAGCAGAGCAGAGATAAGATTGAGAGTTGAAATCTGAAGAGGATAAGGCCCTTGGGCTCTGTTGACAGATATCCTGCTTTAACACTCCACAGTGCTTTACATGTTGTTTCTAATGCTACATGCAAATGTCCTTTCTTGTATTAGGGCATGCAAATTCAGCAAAAATCAGGGTTTTTTTTTTTTTACAATAATTTTTATTCAGATTTTCATAAAACATACAAAACAAAACCATAAAACATTCAAAGACAAAAAACAAAATCAAAAATAGTTAGACAAAAAAAAATAAAAAGTAAAATATTGACTTCCCATTTGTCACAGATCAAATCAGTTATAGGTCTACAATGTATAACAATCCTGTCTCTTAAATCATATTATAAAATCACTTTCCTCCAGTAGTTATCTTACTTAATCATCAAATCTCATAAACATTACTTTATTCTTTCCACAAAAAGTCAAAGAGAGGTTTCAATTCTTTAAGAAATATATCTATCAATTTTTCTCCAGAAAAGCATGTCGATTAATCCATCTCATTAATAATTATAATAATCTTATTGTCATAACCATAGTCAAAATAAACATTTCGATTAATCCATCTCATCAGAATCTGTTAAGTTCAATAATTTCAATAGCCATTATTCTATTATCCCTATTAGTTCCATCTTCCATCTTCCATCTTCAATAGTCTTGTTAAGTCCAGTAATTTCAGTGTCCAATCTTCCATTATCAGTATTCCGTAATAATCTTGCTGTCATAACCATAGAAATATTAACTTCCCATTTGTCACAGATCAAATCAGTTATAGGTCTACAATGTATAACAATCCTGTCTCTTAAATCATATTATAAAATCACTTTCCTCCAGTAGTTATCTTACTTAATCATCAAATCTCATAAACATTACTTTATTCTTTCCACAAAAAGTCAAAGAGAGGTTTCAATTCTTTAAGAAATATATCTATCAATTTTTCTCCAGATAAGCATGTCGATTAATCCATCTCATTAATAATTATAATAATCTTATTGTCATAACCATAGTCAAAATAAACATTTCGATTAATCCATCTCATCAGAATCTGTTAGGTTCAATAATTTCAATAGCCATTATTCTATTATCCCTATTAGTTCCATCTTCCATCTTCCATCTTCAATAGTCTTGTTAACTCCAGTAATTTCAGTGTCCAATCTTCCATTATCAGTATTCCGTAATAATCTTGCTGTCATAACCATAGTCATATAGTAAGAGTCTAATGGGAATTCCCTCTATCCCAAATATTTTCTTGCCATCCATTCTGAATAGGTTGCTGGAATACTGCAGTAAAATCATATCTCTGTTCTTTTTTACAAAATGTACTAGCTCATCTCTTGAAAGTTTTTCCCTTGTCACATGGCTGCAGTTAATTCCATAGGTTTTCTCTATATTAGGCTCCATCACATCATTCCAGTCCAGAAGATTGTCCATGCCATTGATAACTTTATCTCTAATATCTTCATTAATTTCTTCAGAGATAACATTGAATTCCAAACAGTAGATTTTATTTCTAAAATCCATAAATTCCAAATCTTTTTCCTGTTCCACGTTTGTTCCAGGCTCCAGGGTCTCCTCTCTCACAGGGACCCCTATTTCTTTAAACTCCTGGATCATTTTGCACAATTCAATTTTCAGCTCCTTACAACCCTGTCGCAGGGTTCGTTTCGTTATCTCAATCTCATCCATTATTTTCTGAAACCTAGTTACTTCCCGATTCTCAGCCACTTTCTTGATTGCCATTTTAAAAGAAAAATATAAGAGAACCACTTCTTATTTCAGCAACAATTGGGTTAATACTCCAAACTTGATGACATCACAGTATAAACAGAGCAGCCAGCCTTATCTCACTATGCTTAGGAAAACAAAATGTAGTTCCCAGGATCGAAACAATTAATGGCGTCGTCAGGAAACAGATTCGTCAAAATAAAATAAACCAAAAAGAGAGTAGTCTCAGACAATATAATATTCTTCAGAATAGAAATCAGGAATAGAAATCTCTCTTCTGTGTATATCTTTAGAATGCAAATCCAGGACAGCTTTTTGCAACAAAAACAGAGATAAGCTGTTAATTAGTGCATAGCAGAGAAGAGTTATAGCTCACCGAAAAGATGTCCAAAGCCGATCAATCTGGCAAATCTCCTTTTACTGCAACAGTTTAAGTCAAATAAAAAAATATAGAAAGAAGGGTGCTTGCCTGTTAGTCCGTTCTCTCTCTAAAGAAAAGATGAACGTGTCGCTTTATCAGATAGAGCTTGTTGAAAATCCGTCCTTCTTTGTCGGCTGGACTTCGTCTCATAAATCAATGAAATCTAGTCCTCCCAACAAAAATAGGCTTTGAGGTTAATCTCTTCGTTTCTCCCTGCCCGGGAGAAGTTTCATCAGTCAAAAAAAAAAAAGTTTTGACTGATTTATATCTGAATAAGCTTCTTTTGCGGCGGGAGCCCGTCCCAAAAGCAGGCACAGGCTAAGTCACCCTTCCCGGAAGTCCAGCAAAAATCAGGTTTCATCATATGTAGCAGAGGTGAAAGCATGGAGTGTCACAATTTCTGGTAGAGTTCTAGAACCTATCCAAATCTAGGTGATATGTCCATGAGTTACCATAGGTGCCACAAGTTTGTGAAGCTGGAAATGAAGAAGTGGGTGGGTGAATTACAAAGCCTTTTAAATTACTTCTCACCTTTTTTTTTGACCTGTGTGACTGCATTTGTGTAGGTGTGCACACGTGTGTGCATGCCACTGCCTGTGAAGGTAGATCATTGTATTTCATTATTTGATCAGCAACTGGCAAGATGAGCAGAGAAAAATACAATCAGGATTATCTAAATTTGACCTCATTTTGCTTTCTCTTATCCCTGCTATATTTACTAATGCTATCAAAATTATTTTGATTCTCCTTACAGTTCCTGCAGCTGTTTCCCCTGAAGCCCCAAATTCACCTTGAAATTTGCTTTGGACAAAATGTGAAAGTGATCTAGGAATGCACCATATCTCCCATTAGAGATTTGCTCAGTCTGAAGGAAAAGTGAATAATTTTATTAAACATTCTACATATGTGCCTTTATTTTGTTTACTTTTCATAATTGTATGCCATGCCTTTCTACCTGAAAGCATTCCTCAGGGAAGTTTACAATAACAACAATATATTCACAATCTCTAAAACAATCCAGATTAAAACATGTCAAGAGGCTAGAATGGGAAGCTAGTGAAGCTGCTGTTGAAATAAGAGAGCAACACGCTACTAGGATTCCAGCTCACTGCTCTTTTCTGGTCAATAAGTCATTTGCCAACAGGGCTTTGTTCTACATCTGCTTATGGCTCACAACCCAAGTTCCATACAGCTAACTTCTCAGCTGCAGCAAACATTGGAGGTTGATCTATTAGGGTAAATGGACCATAGCTCCAAACTCAATCTGCCTCAGCCAGCCTCCATCTGCCTTCCTTCTTACTTACAACCAATCTAGACGGTGGCACAGCCTCTCAGCTTTCTCCTCTTTAGTTTCAGTGTTGCCCTTGTCCAGCTCAACAGGGAAGAAAAGGAGGAAGAATTAGAATTAATTGGCTCTGTCTGTCATTGGCTCTGAGGCCACCTACTGTTGGTCTCTTTGACTCCCACCCCACTAGTTGTAATGGGCATCAGCCACGACTGCCAGCATCTGGTCTCAAGGACCCTGGACGTAAGGATATCCATTCCATAGCTGCATTCAGATAAAGACACCTATGGCCCCAGCATAGTCCCAGCAGCCTCAGGGCCACAGGAACAGAGGTGGGCCATGTAGGAGTTTTAGGGCCACTGGGCAGGAGCCTGGTTAGATGCACATAAGGCTGCACAAGAGGTGGGAGAAGCACCTGTCCTGATCAAGGTCTGGCTGAGAGGAGGCTGGAGGATCTGATGTCAGTGGGGGAGTAAATCTACTCCTGGTTTCAGTTAGAACTTTCCCAATTCCCAAATTTCCTATTCCCAAAATAGGTTCAGCACCTTAGACAGCTCCTTGAAAGTTGGACTAAACCCCGGGGCTGTACTAGCGCTACCAGCCTCCACCCATTGAGAGGCAGGAAATGGCAAGGCCTTGTGCTCCTATATAAGCACTCAGTCTGAGCTACTTCACTGTTGATGCAACAGATACTTTAAAGATCCAAGCGCCAAACTCCTGAACTGAGGAAATGGACAGGCAACTTTGGAAAAGGAAAGTCTCCCGTGTGTCCTGTCATAGGTAATCAGGTCAAGTTGTCTTGTGGTTTTGAATGACTCACTGATGCTAAAGTATATGAAAAGCTTCAAGCCGTTACCTGTATGCTTGCAAATAATGAGCAAGACAGAACTATGAATCACAGCAAACCGAGCATAGCACATTCAACCCTGGAAATATTTGCCAAGCCCCTTTTATATTAATTTTCTTTGACTAGCTCCAACCACAGCTTTAATGCAACTGATGGGTCTTGTGCTTTTATTTTTAGCTAATGGCAGGGTTTTGATTTCCAAACAGACCCACTGAGTTCCTTTTCAGCAATTATAATCTATCATGTTAATCTGCCTTTAGACTTTTACAGTCACAGGAAACTGAATCAAGCATCACATTTCCAGAGGCTTAGTTAGATATTTCTTTAAGCCTGCAATGCTGCATGTAGATAGCATGCAAGTGAGTGAGTGAGTGAGTGAGTGAGTGAGAGAGAGAGAGAGAGAGAGAGAGAGAGAGAGCAAAACAATGATCATATATAGTAAGATCAAACACATATATATCCTTATATAATCACAATGGCTTCAATGAGCTTGGAGGACCATCCAAAATATATGCAGAAATGCCCCCCATCACATAAGAACTCCATGAGATCAGAACATGTTCAGTGCCCATGCCATGGAGGGTGGGAGCAGGAGGAGACATAAAATTGGAGGAGGAGGATGAAATGGAGTATCTTGGAAAAGGACATGGCTGGATGGAACCCTGAACTTGATCATGCCACACTGCAACATTTTATTGCAGCTCCCATTTGAGAGAAACCAGCTGTGCAGTATTGGTGTGCTGTCTGCAGCTGGTGAGCAATGGGTTGCCCATATCTGAACAAAATATAAAAAAGGGCATGTTTCTTGGATAGTCTACATGATAATCAGAGAATGTTCATATTGGCCCCCAAATATGCAAAACCCTGCTAGATAGTATGCATCTTGATCAGAAAATGTGCTGGAAATGGCAGAAGGGGAGAGTGCTGTTGTGCTCAGGTCCTGCTTGCTGTTTTCCCACAGGCATTTAGTTGGCCATTGTGAGAACAGCATGCAGGACTAGATGGTTCATTGTGTGATCCAGCAGGCTCTTCTTATGTTCTTATGTGTATGGTAATTGTTAGCCACCCTGGACAGTCATGAGAGGAAGGATGGTATATGAGAAAATAATATTAATAACAATAACAACAACAACAGTAGTAGTAGTAGTAGTCGTAGTAGTAGTAGTAGCAGCAACCCTAACACACACAAAGACAAAAAGCAAAAACAACGCATGAAAAAGTCAGCAGGATTAAAAATATATTTTAACATCTTGGAAAAACAAAGAGGACTGTAAGGCTGCAATTGTATATTCCCTGGGAGAGTCTAAATTTTGTGTGTGTGTGTGTGTGTGTGTGTGTGTGTGTGTGTGTGTGTGTTAGCACTTTGGGGAGCATTCAGTGAAACTGATCAGTAGTAGACTCAATACATGCCAAAATAAATACTTCTTCAGAAAGCACAAATTAACTTGTGTGGTTCATTATCAGGAGATGCAGTGATGGCCATTAGCTTAGAGACATTTATAAAAGGATTAAATAAACAAATGTACGGCTGCTAGCTCTACTACTATGGCTGTTCACCATGATAACTAAAATGAATCCCATGCTCCAAGGCAGTATATCTGTGCCTACCTGTTGCCGGGTGCAAACACGATGGTGCGTTACGTCGTATTCTGTTTGTTAGCTTCTCAAGGGCAGCTGGGTGCTCAGCACTAACTTTTGGAATGGGGATTTCACCTAAATTTACAATTCAGTGTGTTGACAACAGTCAATCAACCAGTGGAAAAAACCACAGTCCTAGAGAGAGACCAAAAACACCCTCTACTGGCTGACAGGATTATGACATCATTATTCTTCCCCCCCCCCAGCTGCTGCTGAGAACACAGGAAACTGCCTTATACCAAGTCAGACTATTGCTCTATCTAGCTCACTACTGTCAATACTGACTGTCAGCCACTCTCCAGGGGTTCAGTGAGGAGATATCCTCAGAAATACCTGGAGATGCTAAGGACAGAAACTAGGGACATCTGCATGTAAAGCATGTGCTCTGCCTTTGAGCTACAGCCCTTCCTTGAAAGTTTGCCTGTTCTATTCTGTTCTACCTGAAGGCAACTAAGCCAAAGTCTTGTAGAGGAGAAGAAGTTGGGGACTCTGTTCCGCCGGATTCTGTCATCGAGCTGGAATTCTCTCCAGACTGTCCTAATTAACCTGACATCACTTTTTGAAGCCACAAAAGGCTTGCCTTCATACAGCAGGCCTTTTGAGGATGACAAGCTGTTATATCTTGTTTGGGTGATACATTTGAGTGGAGGGGGGGCGAACATTGAGGAACCCTGCCTTTCCCCATCTCCATTTCTTGAGAGCAGAATTGTGGAGAACAGAGAGCAGAGAATAGCATCCAGGGGTAGAGAAAACCAGATTTCAGTGAAAAGAGAAACCATGGAAGTTGTGCACTCTGATGTCTGCCTGGGTTGGTGGCAGCAATGTAAGAAAGCATTGTTCTCTGTTTCATCCTGTATTCATTGCATGCAGCGCTGTCTCCATTCTATTGCAGTTCATCTTCCACAAAACACTACCTTATTAGTCTTGCTGTCTGCTGATGTGAGATTATGTAATTTATGCAATTTACATAATTCCTTATGTAAATTAAGTATGATGTTGTCATTATGTCATTTTGCCCCTTTCATTTCAGTGCAAACGAAACACAATGCAAATGGGGGAAGATATAATCAACTGTGCATTGTTTGCAGATTGAAAGTGGCAAGAACAGCAGCAGTTATATTCACTGGACTAATTTCCATTTTGGACATGGAAAGAATAAGTGGATGTTGGCAATTTCCACTCCCTTTTCTGTTTTTTTTTTTTTTAAATTTTCTGGCCTCCTTAGTTGGGCGATAAAAGAGATGGAAGCAGAGCAACGTCTATGGACTGTGTGGAGATGGAGGTGGTGGATAGATTGAAGTTCCTTTCCCCTAAAATTCCCATCCCAAGTGGATCTGTTGTATTGTCCAGCAAAAACAACAATTCTGATAAGAAATTTTGAATTGGCCTGCAGCATTGTTCATGCTGTTCTTTGCTGTTGGTTAGACAAATATTTGTAAGTTAAGTGTTTTCTATTAGATTTGCATAGGCAGACTGGAGGCTTCTGAGATAGTCCAGTGGCATTTCCTGTTTCCTCATGTGTTTTAATATGCTCTTTTTCCTTTGCACAGGCTTTTCACTCCCTGAACTATGTTGCTCCTTTAAAGAGGATCATTTGGTATGGGCAGCACATTTCCCAAGCAATTTTGGAGTGTTTTTTTTACTTGTAGCGCCAGGATTATTTGTCCTTTCAAAATTTTATATTGTAAAGGAAGATGTTGATTCCCCATGAAATCTCATGCTCTTATGCAACCAACACAACTTGTTGAAGTCCAGCCAAAAATACTAGCTCAGCACAGCTCAACAACTTGGTATGACAGCTTACCAGTGGCTGATCAACCTGCTGTTTACCTGTCTGGGACTGCAATATAAGGTGATGCCAAACAGCCAGTAGGCCACAGTTAGGGATGAGGGACAAAGTTAATTCAGTTAGCATTTAAAGAACTATTCAATTCACACTTTCCAAAACAATATGCAAACCAAAACAGTCATCCTCTGAAATCTGCACTTTGTCAAATTTTGCAATGCAGTTCTCTAAGTAATGTGTCCAAAAACACATATACTAGCATAAAGTGTGTATATAAATTCATATGTTTGTGAAAATAACACCAACAAACATTATATTAGGGGAAATTGTTAAGCAAAATTTCATGGAAATGTGCGTGTTAGGAAAAGATTGCAATAATTGTATTGTATTGCAATTATTGTATTTATATATTCCTGACTGTTTTATTTTATGTACACCGCCCAGAGAGCCCTTGGGCTTAGGGCGGTATATAAATTAAATTAAATAAATAAAATAAATAAATAAATGCTGCTCAATTTTCAAGAGGACTTTTTTTTAAAAAAATGTGCAAACTGTTCTGGAAATGTGGAGAACTGAACTTAACAGTGGAAAAATGAGAAACAGAGAGACCAAAACTGATCGATTCACCCATCCCTAGCCACAATACATTAACCTAAACCTCTCTGGCACACACTTCAACACTCTTTATGGTACCTGCCCCTGGAAAATTAATTAAAGTCTGGGTGAAATGCCAGACACCCCTCATTTCATGGCCCCATTTGCCATGGAATAGAGGGACATTCTTGGTGATTTGGGGGTGCATGTGGCAATTTTTGGTGGCAATGGTGGTAGATGAAACTTACCATGTTCCATTCAATTGGCATTGCAGCTGTCATTTTACATTACCCAGAACGCTCTGTTACTAGAGGAATTTTGATTTAAAAAACTTTTATGTCCACCAGAGTGTTAAACAGCACCATTAAGTTCCCCTGCCCCCAAAATTGTCCTTTTAAGAATATGAAAGAGGGGTAGTGGTTTCACCCCCTCATTGCCCAGTCTCCCCCAAATTCAGGCCAAATGTCCAACATTTGAAAGTCAAACACAGATCTAGGGCTTGCTCATAAGACATTTTGTTGCCTGTAGTGAAGGACAAGTTGGTGCATCTCTTGTTTTACAACAGAAGCCAACCAGATTGCCAGTTGAATCTTACTTTGATGTTGGCACTGGGATGGTGTCCACCACCACACCTTAAAAAGCAAATGACAGTCTATGCAGCAGAGGCAGCTCTGTTCTTCATCACTTCTCGCCCAGCCTCCAGCATCTACCTCATTCTGCCTAATATTAGGGCCAGCCCTGCACAGCAATATAATCATTGTCCCTGTTTCCTACCCACCCCTTTGGAAATGTGAGTCACCAGAATGGTTATTTCTGAAGAATTAAATCCCTTCCCAGGATCTTCCCAGTGGAAATGGATGCATCTTGTCTTTAATGCACATGTTGGTAAACGCAGGTGCGTGAATATTAAGGCACCAGACCATACAGAGCCTGCAATTTCAAATGTAGCAGCTGCTAAGATATTGTTTGACCTGTTCTTTAGCCAAAACACATTGAGATCCAAGGGTGAGAGCGCCGTTTCAGAGCCTGTCAATGCAGCTGATGGAGTAGAGCCAGCAACCGAAGCCTGATTGCTATGGTATAAGATATTGGGCAGCAATCCTTGGCATATGAGTTGGGGTGTTTCAAGCATATCCTTATTTTTCCTCTGTGCAATGATGGGAGGTGATGAGAAGAGGTGAATAGGGAGGAAAGCTTGACAGAAGATTGCTGGAAGCAAAGAGGTAGGAGCAGAGGTTAGGGAAGGGCCTGAGCTCAGTGGCAGAGCATCTGCTTTGCATGAAGAAGGTCTCAGGTTATTTCCCAGGTATCTCCAGGTAGGGTTGGGAGAGAGCACTGTCTGAGACCCTGGAGACCTTGCCTGTCGCAATAACTGAGCTAATGGCTTGACTCAGTATAAGGCAGCTTATCATGTCCCTAATGATGGAAAAGAGTAAAAGGAGCAAAAAATAAAATAAGCAGAGATTGACATAATGCTTCCCTGCTGGGACTGCGACCATCCTGTGGCAGACTTCCATGGGAATCATATGTAACTCTCTTTAACCATTGTGTGAGTCACATTGGAACCAGGTTGATACTAGACTGTGGGAAAGCTCAAGAAATAATCCTCGCCTTAAGGGGCACTCACCCCACATCTGGAAAACCACAGGATTAGACTCTTGCTAGGTAATGGCACTCAGAATGTGCCTGGTTGGAGGAAGGATTATCCCTCACTTTCAATTTTTTAATGCTGGTAGGTTTAAGTATTTTAGGGAGGGGGGAACCCTGCTATGTCCCTCCATATGAATTATAGTTTATAGGCAAAATCCCAGGTACCATTCACATCTGTACTGTAATCACAACTAATGGCACATTATACAACTATGCATGGGATGAATCCTTAAGACTCAAGGTCACTTGTTCCTTCGCTAGGCCTGCAGGAGGTTTGGCAGCACTGAATCACTTTGGTTTCTCACTCTGCTAAACCTTTTAAATCTCTGCCCTGTCATCCTTGAGAAGTCAAGCCATATTGCATCGACTTCCATGCTTCTGCTATAGCCCAGTGGCTCCCAACTTTTATGAGTACGGGACCCCTTTTATAAGCTCAAAATATTTCAGGACACCCACACACAAACACTAATTGTAATTTTAGTGTCTGTTAATTGAACCACTGGGTGACTTTGGGCCAGTCACTGCCTCTCAGCCTCAGAGGAAGGCAATGGTAAACCCCCTCTGAATATCACTTACCATGAAAACCATATTCATAGGGTTGCCATAAGTCGGAATCAACTTGAAGGCAGTCCATATGCCATATGCTAATTGAAAAAATGGTGTGTGGCAAAATTACATCTCCAAATATCCCTTTCCATAAAAAGCTCCCTGCAGACAGGGAGGTGTTACTTTCTTTTCTTAATGCAAACATTCATCACATTGGTATCCCCCTCCCCCTCAGGCCCTTGGCATGCCTGAAAGACACTCTGGCACTTCAGCAAAAGTCCCCACCTCTCGTTTGGAGCAAAGGGGCATCATCTGCAGTGGCAGTGGGGAGCAGACAGTGTCCAGGGAGTAAAGACTTTCTTAAAAATAAAAAAAAAATCAATTTCTTTACTGTTTGAGGTTCCCTCTGGATTACTTCATGGACCCCAGGTTGGGAACCACTGCTACAACCAAAATCTGTGCTTAAAGTTCTCAGTGCCAACACTATTGACAGGGTTTGTTCTAGTGTTGTTGGGGAGGTGCCATAGCTCTGTGATGAATAAGGATAGAAAAATCTCTCAGTTTGGTTTCCCTTGGTGTCTCATTTTTTACATACTTATATTCAGTTCTCTACATTTCCACACCAGTTTGTGATTTTTTTAAAAAATAAGTCCTTGCAAAAATTTGGCAGCATTTTAGTGTGTATATGTCCAAATATACACATTATTGCAAAACCTTGTGCCTAATACAATTTGGGATGTTCTCTTCAAAAATATATACATTTGTATGCCCGCATCCACCAACTATATGTATTTTTGTACACCTTGTTGGTTCGAAAATGTGCCTTGCAAAATTTGGAGATGTGTGAATGTCAAAGGATAACACTGTTTCAGATGTAGTGTTTGGGGAACTGAAAATTAGATAGGTTCACAGGTGCACATTAAAATGCCAACCCAACCCCTTTGCTCGTGGTGGAGGACATACTTTGTGTCCAGATCTTCCAAGATTTAATCCCTGGAATCACTAATTAAAGGCAATCAGATAGCAGGTGGTAAGGAAGATCCCTTCTGGAGATCCTGTAAAGCTACTGAACTAAGAGGACAAATAGTCTGACCTCATAGAAGGAGGCAGCTTCTTTTGTTGCTATGTATGTATGCATGTACGTACAGATAAATAGACAGAGAGACACAGAGAGAGACCACTTTTCCTTACTTCATCTAGTTCTTCATAAGGGCCATAGCTCAGTGGTAGATCATCTGCTTTGCATGTATAAGATCTGTGGTTCAATCTCTGGCATCCCCAGGTAGGGCTGGGCGAATCTTCTGCCAGAAACCCTGGAGAGCCACTGCCAGTGTAGACAATACTCAGCTAGATGGACCAATGGTTTGAATCAGTCTAAGGAGCTTCCTATTTTCATCAGGGGCATCCATAGCTCAGTGGCAGAGTATCTGCTTTGCATGCAGATGGCCCCTGCTGGTTCAATCCCTGGCATCGCCAGGTAGGGCTGGGGATGTGCCTTCTGTGAAGTCCTGGTGAGCCACTGCCAATAAGTGTAAACAAAGGAGCAATGGTCTGCATCAGTATAAGCCAGCTTCCTGCATTCCTGAGCAGTGCTTCTCTTCACGTAGTGTAGATGTCACCTATATATTAGAGCTATTCATAAGTCTGGCCTGCCTTCCCTTTTGCTCAGCTCAATATGGTTCTGCAGGTGTTTGGCCACGCATCATGCATCTTTCTGCCACATTGGCTGCATTCCCAGGGTAGCTGCTGAGTAGACTGGACTGAAGGGGGGCGGCGGGGGACAATAGCACTCAAACAGCACTGCCAGGTTTTGCAACTGGAGCCAGCTGGAAGCCCCCTATGTAAGACAAGACAACAAAGCAGCAGGTATACCACTATGTCTTTAAAATATATATGGTAATCCCCCCATTCACTTGCCTAATTAATTCTGTGTTGTATTAGATTTTTTGTTTTAATCTAGAGTTGTCAGACTATAGTCACTTTTGAAATGATACATTCCACAAGGTTAATTGCATCTAGGAGAGACCAATTTTTAGTTACTGAGAGAGTGACTCTCAGCTGATGAAAACTGAAAGCAGAACCCTCTGGCTTGAGCTGAAGGTGCAGTGATATCCAGAAAGCACTGTGTCAAAAAGAGAGAATGGAGATATTTGCTCCCTAATTCTATCCATTAGGAAAACTCCTAATGGCTTCCAAATGGGAGCATATAGCTGGAAAAGCCAGATGTCCCTGGGGAAGAAAAGGTCTTTCCCCCCTCTGAGAACCTCAAAGATAACTAACACTGAGACTCCACAGTTCACATACAACTCTTGGTCAACCAAGTGGGCCGGCAGTTAACATTCTAGAGCAACCTTCCCCATCCTGGAGAAGCATGGTCAATGGACACGGATGATGGGAGCTGTAGTCCAAAATATCAGGAGGGTGCCATCTTAGGGAAGGCTCTTCTAGAGTACCCATATGTCTGTGTTATTGGGGAACAGGTGACAAAACACACAAAGACCCTTGAATGTAGTCACATTTTATTATTATTGGGGGGTATGCAATGATAGTCCTACTCAGAGTAGACCTGAGTAATAGACACAACAAACTTAGGTTCATTCATTTCGATGAGTATACACTGAGTAGGACTTTGTTGAATACAACTGATGATGACGACGATGATGTACATAAAATAAGTCAAAATGCAGAGAAAAATAATTTCCACATTGAGCTCCCATGGGCAGCAGTCTGGAGCCAGTCAGGAGGTGTGGCATATGCTTCTCCCCCATACCATTTTATCTACAAAGCAGACTGGGCAAAGAGATACTGACTGGTCCATAAATCATTCAGTGAGCTTCATGGCCAAGAAGAAATTTGAACCTGGTAGTCACTGGTCCTACCTCAACTCTCTAACCACTGCTCTATTCCTACAGTAATGTTGGGGCAGTGGTTGTACACGAGTTTTGCTCTGTGTACTGGGGCTTTTGTACAAGAATGAAGAGACAAGGTCACTGGTGTGCAAGAATAAGGAAGGCAATAGAGGGACAATGACCTTTCATTACAGACTTGTTAAAATACATAGTTTAAGAGGCCTGTTTTACTTTTTTGTTTGTTTTTGAATACACGAGTTTAAAGGGGAAAAGACAGGATAAAAACAGTTTCAAGAAATTCTGGAAAATGTTATATTCCCCTTCTCCCAAACACACACAGAGAGTTTGGACCACGCAGACTTTGCCTAAGGCACCTTTATTTTAAATAAGCTACATTGCTGGATGACTGCCATGCGCTCTATGTGGGGCTGCCCTTGGCCCTGGTTCGGAAGCTCCAGCTAGTGAAAAATGCAGCGGCCAGATGACTGATGGGAGCATATGGCCGACAACATGTGACACCACTTTTAAAACATCTGCATTGGCTGCCTATCTGCTACTGAGCCATTTTCAAGGCCCTTGTATTAACGTACAGAGCCCTAAACAACTTAGGTCCAAGTTATCTTAGGGACCGCTTGAACCCTTATATCCCAGCTCAATCAGTAAAATCTTCTACAGGAGTGGCTTTGGGCATTCCCCGAGTTGGTGAGGCTCATTTAACATTGACATGAAATTGAGCCTTCAGTGTCATCAGCCCAGTTCTCTGGAATGTTCTGCCAACAGAAATTCAGCAGGCGCCTTCTGTTTTAACTTTTAAGTGCCTGCTGAAAACCTTTCTGTTTCATCAGGGTTATGCAGGCAATTAAGAAGGTGCTTTATTTTTCAACAATTGAACTTTGATTTTATTGTATTTTTAATGTTTTCTTTTTTAAAAATATGGTTGCTGTTGTTTTAAACATGTCATAAACCGCTTTGATGTTTTCATCAAAATAGCGGTATACAAATATTTTTATAAATAAAAAATAAACAAAGCATCCTGCTATAAAATTCATTCTTTGGTTATAGATATAAAATCAATACTTCTCATCAAATTTATATGGAGGAGTTGTGTAGGTGTCGATCTAGTTAGTGCACCTGGCTCTTTGGTTGAGTTATTATCTTGCTGATAAGCCATATAGTAAACTCATCCCTTCCCATTATAAAACATGGCATCAGTAATGGGAACCCTGTCCTCATCGCAATGAGGTCTCAAACTGAACAAACAGTATCAGATGTCATGCAAACCCTTGCCGTAATACTAATAATAACTATGAACTTGATTTCAATGCTAAAAAAAAGCTCTGAAATCGCGGCAATACAAGATGGCTCATAATTACATGGAGCCTATGACTGACAAGGTGGAGGAGGAAGAGGAGACGTCATGTTATCTGGCTTCAGTCCACCCTCTGGCTCAGAAGAAGACTCTAGGTGAAAGAAGCATCACTGTGGAGTCATATTTTCCTATGCCACAACCTCCAAGGCTAGAGACTATGTCTTTGCCCAATTTTTTAAGACTCAGAGGGCACCCACTCCCAACCAGTCCTCATCACACTGTCGTATAAAATGGCTTCAGGATCAGGCAATCGTCCTTTAAGGAACAGGCTGCTCCTCCAGTTAACATCAACTCAACCACCCTTCATAAGTCCTCAGCAGGCTGCTGAGACAACCATTCTCTTTGGGCAAGGTTTAGACAGTACCTGATCCAGTGATTTGTCCAAGGTTCTGAAAGATTGTGGTTTGCTTTGCCTGTTCTCATGTATAGCCTATCAAGCATTATGCTGCTCTATCAGACTTGGCTTTGCCCTGTTGAGGACTTTGCCAGGGGGAGAGGAGGAGGAGGAGGAGATAATGATGGTGGTGCTGAACACAGCTAAGTTTCAGAATCAACATGAAGGACCTTAATTTATACTGTCCACAAGGTTCCCTTTCCAGTTCTTATGAGAAATGACATTTTTCTCTTGGATCAAACCACCCATACCTCAGTTCTCTAGTTCAAAGCAAACCTATATCCAGGATTTGGAGAACTTTTGTGTCAGAAATGGATTACAACCGTAAGCTAGGGATCATGCCAAGGGTTGGAGCTGGGATACAGGGGAACCAAGGGTTGGAACCAGAAAATAAGACAAGGCAAGGTTTAGAAACTCTTAAGCGTATCACTGCCAGGCCCAGGCTTTATAGCCCCTTCCTGCTGAGGACAGTCAATGGCCAGACTTGCTGTGCAAGAGCACAGAGCCATGTATTCTAAATTCTAGTCCCAGTAGCTTCTCACATCCTAGCAAGATGCCATCAGTTGTTGTCCTTAACCTGGAAGGTGTGGAGTGTGCAAATGGAGAATTCTCTCACACTACTTCTGTCGTTCTACAGTGTTCTGTGCAGAATGAGAATATTAGTGTCCTTCAGGTGGTGAGCCTTTTGCTGATCTTAGAGTCTGAACAAAGGTTCTTCTCCAAATCCCCCTTCTGAGGTTGGCCTTTTCAGCTGTGGCTCCCATCTGTGGAATACAGTGAGGTCCACATGGCACCTTCATTGATATCTTTTTGGCACCAGGTAAAGACTTACCTTCCCCCCCCCCAAGAATTTCATAGACTGAGATTATACTATCTGTTATTAGTATGCTGCCAAAGCTTCCTGTGGCTGCATGGGGGTGCTTTTTTCAAATTGTGTTGTTTTTATAATATTATGTTTTTGTTTTTGTTTTTAACATTGTTGTAAGTCATTTGGAGACCTTCAGGTAACAAGTGACCAAGAAATCTATTATTATTAATATCTATCTATCTATTTATTACCCTCTAGACCTGGGCCTAGTTCAATGAACAAAGTTGCCTTCTTGTCCCCATTCCCACATCTATCTGCAGAAGACTGTGGAGAATGGAACACTGGTTTTCTTGAGAAGATCTTCATAATCTTCATAATCTCTGACAGGGAATCACAAGATCTTCTAGAAGAAGGTAAGACTCCTGTAAGCAATGCACTGTGCAAAGCAGAAGTAGGATATCCTGTAATGTGAGGCAACCCTTGAGCCAGAAATGAGTTAGATAAAAAGGAAAGAAAGATGTGAGAGGAAGAAAGCAATGCTAAATGGTAATCAATGCTTCTAAACTTTAATATAGGATCTTCTAGACCTTTATCTCAAATATGTTTTAAACTGACATTGTAATTGACTTCATCAGTCTTGAAAATTGTCACTGCAAGTCAGACAGGCTGCCTGCACAGATTCTGCAGTTAGGAAATAACATTAGCAAATGCTTATTGCTAAATGAAATTTTCTAGCTACAATTTATTCCACAGAGTGGATTTTATTTTGTTTTAAACATCCACTGGCAAAATGAAATCAGCAGACCATAAGAAGAGACCATAAAAGTTTAGTGACAATGAAAAGTCACTTGGTGAAAAGAAATCCACAAAGTCCACAGCACCGAGACTCATCACCTAGACCAGGAGAGACTCTCTAGATGGACTACAGCATATTTCAACCCTGACTACTGGCCATGTTGTCTGGGGCTGATGAGAGCTGGAGTCAAGCAACATCTGTAGGGGCACATATTCTCCACCCCGACCCCTACACTGATAGTTCCATCATCACTGATACAGGACTTTATTTGATGGGACATTGGAATATGTCCTCAATATACTCACACAGAAAAGTGGAGACAAGGGGAAGAGGGGAAAGCCCAATGCACTGTTGTCCCTATAGGCAGAATTGGGATCATGGAGCAGCATTTCTCTTGGCTGTGAGTGGTTTGCTCTCTCTGCAGCAACTCTCGGTTATAGCCACTAGTAGCAAACAGCAGGGTGGGGCAACAATGCTTACCTGACTGTGGAATCACTGCTGCTTACTGGGAGGGACAGTGGGAGACGTATGGTGATGGGGAGGTTGCCACTATGTAAATGCATCAGCAGGAGTGCCGTATTGGCTCTGTCAATACATTTGCACAGCATCAATCTCCCTGCTGCCTTGCCTGTCTCACTCTCCCTCCCGGTAAGTAGCACTAACTCCACTGCTGGGAGGTCAGGAAAGCACAGCTGCCACAACCTCCCTTCTCCTACTGGTAGTCCCCCCATGCACCATCAGTCCCTCTTCTCCTTTCTTTATACTAGAGTTGAAAGTATGAGGAACCTGTGATCCTCCATATGTGGTTGGTTTCCAATTCCCATCAGCTCCAGCCAATGGTCAGAGATGATGGGAGTTATAGTACAACAACAACAGGAAGGCCATACATTCCCCACGCCTGTTCCAGGGTCACTGTCCTTAGGTGCTTATGCCCCTAAACCATATTGGGTTGGCCCATAACTATTCCTGAACCATCTTATTATGTTCCAAAGGTGCAGCCAAGGCCTCCAATGGTGCAGTACTTCATACTGTCTAACCAGATAATTTTGTGTGTGCGGGAGTATATATTTATCTGTCCTATCCCTGTAACTGATAAAAGATTTCATTTGCACTCCTTAAATCACTTATATATGTAGGTTAGTCCCTTTCATGGCAATGAGAATGTTCCAGAGTCAGTGCTTTAAGAACTACAGTCCTGGTGAAGTTCAAATCAGTGGTGTGAAATGATGATACAACAAAGATTTGCATGTGTAGATATCTCTATCTCTATCTCTCTATCTCTCTACACACACAGGAACATAGAAAGCTGCCTTATACTGAGTCAGACCACTGGTCCATCGAGCTCAATATTGCTGCATCCCACCTGGATTAGCCTTGTGACCCACCTGTGGGTCCTGACCCACTAGTTGAAGACCTATAGTCTATGCTGACTGACAGTGGCTCTCCAGAGGTGGGAGACTCTCCCAACCATACCTGGAGATGCCAGGGATTGAACTTGAGACCTTTGCATACAAGACAGATGTTCTACCACTGAGTCATGAACTTTCCCAGTACATCTACCTATCTACTGTGTCTGTCTATGTATCTATCGAGAGAGGAAGGAAGAGCATGGATTCAGCTAACAAATATCAGGAAAGACAAAAGTCAGAATTTCCAACTAATACAATAAATCACTTCAGCACTGCTTCACAGCCCTTCATAGCAGCCACAAAACAAGGCCTCAGGGAACTTGTCAAGTTGCCACTCACTCTCTCATCACCAAGAGCCTTGTACACCCTTTTTGTGTGTATGAGGAATCAAGTGGGTGGAATGTAGAAATAGAAAAGGCTTTAAAAAGACCTCTCTGATCTCCCTTTGTGGCAATTTGCTCCTTCCTAGGGATGCTGTGGAACTGAACTGTGAATATTTCCCACAAGGCTGTATGTTGCCAAAACTCCATGGGGGAAAAAGCCCCTCCTTAATTGCTCTAAGCTGCAATTTCTTATTTATTTGATTATAATGGTAAACCTACCCTCCCTCCAAGAAACTCAGGCAGGTGTACATAGAGATTATCTCAACAGCCCTGAAACGTGAATAAGGTTGAGGGACAATAAGCTGTATCCAGCTAAGTTCTCCTCAGAGAAAATCCATTAAAATTAATGAATCTTTGAAATGTCCTTTAATTTCATTGGGTCTACCATGAGTATGACAAATGTTAAATACAACCCGGTGATTGACCTAAAGCCATTACAAGCTTCAGGGCTAAGTGGGAAATTAAACCTAAATATCTTAGTCTAACTCCAGCACTCTGCTACAACAGCACACTGGTTCTCATGCAAGTCTCTTTGCATTCTGACAGTCATGTACATCAAAGCCCATCCCAGAGCTGGCATAAGAAGTCGGCATGATCAATGATTTGCCACAACCTTTCACTCCACCATGGTGCCTAGTAGTAAGAGTCCCTTGAGTCTCTCCCCCTCCTCCTTACCATTGCCCTCCCCCTTTGGCTCACTTGCTCACTCAATCTCTCCCTTTGGCCCATAGTGTATGGACAAATAATGGTAGTGAGGAAGAGGCCTGAGAGACTTGTTAAATGGGAGGACATAAATACCTCACATCCATCCATCCATCCATCCATCCATCCATCCATCCATCCATCCATCCATCCACCCATCCATCCATCCATCCATCCATCCATCCATCCATCCATCCATCCATGCATCCATCCATCCATCCATCCATCCATCCATCCATCTAAGAATACATTTGTGTTATACCACTGTCTAGGGATGGAAAGATCTGTCAATTTCAGTTCTCTCAGTTTCTCACTTTTCTAATGTTAAATTCAGTCCTTTACATTTCTGCAGCAATCTGTGATTTTTTTTAAAAAAAAATCCTCATGAAAATTCTCCACCATTTTAGTGCAAATTTCTCTAAATAAACACATTTTTGTAGGCAGTTTTAATAAACGTACACATTTTTGCAAGCAATATCTCATCACATCATGCCTTTTTGCATGTTATATTCACTCATATATTCATTTTTATGCACATTTTCTCCAAATATATGCATATTTGTAACTATTGTTTGGTTGGCAAGCTGCATCCCAATATTCTAATAAATGTGAATTTCAAAGGATGGCTGTGTGTCGGTTCTCAAATTATTTCAGAAAGTGCAAATTTGATCGATTCTGCTTGAAATGCGAACTGAATCAAAATTCTCCCCCATCCCTACATCTGTCAGAAGCACTATGCCTCAGAATACCAGCTGCTTGGAATCACCAGTGTGGAGAGTGTTATTGCACTCTATGCAGCTATGGGAGAACTAGAAAAGGTTGATCAAATGCAATGATGTATCACTGAACACCAAAGTCAGGATCATTCAGAACATGGTATTCCCAATCTCTATGTATGGATGTGAAAGTTGGACAGTGAAAAAGGCAGATAAGAGAAAAATCAACTCATTTGAAATGTGGTGCTGGAGGAGAGCTTTGCACATACCATGGACTGCGAAAAAGACAAGTAATTGGGTGTCAGAACAAAGTAAACCAGAACTGTCACTAGAAGCTAAAATGATGAAACCAAGGTTATCATACTTTGGACACATAATGAGAAGACATGATTCACTAGAAAAGACAATAATGCTGGAACAAAACAGAAGGAAGTAGAAAAAGAGGAAGGCCAAGCAAGAGATGGATTTATTGCATAAAGGAAACCACAGACCTGAACTTACAAGATCTGAACAGGGTGGTTCATGACAGATGCTCTTGGAGGTTGCTGATTCTTAGGGTTGCTGTAATCTACTTGAAGGCACATAACAACAACAATTGCAGCCCAATATGTTCTGGATATTGAAAGACCCTTTATCAACAGCAATCTGTAAAAATACATATGAACAACATTAAAATCAATTGTAGAATGTGCTTAGGAATATAACCTACAGTACAACATTTATAAGCTTGTCTATTAAGAATAAACAATGCCATAATCTGCTGGAGGCTGACTCATAAACTGAATCAATAAGGAAAAGAGACAACTGAAGTGAAACATAGTATTAATTCTTGTTGAATCTTGGGCGCATGTTTATTTTCAGGGGCATGTGAAGTTTTTATGCTTCTGTTCTGTCCTCTAAGAGCCAGTTACTCCTATACATTTTGTTTGTATAATTGACTAGATAACAGTGTGTGATGTATATAAGACATTCACCTTTGTATTCATCTCTGTTCTTTTTCTAAGTTCACGCTTTTTCAAATCAGAGCAGCTCTGGAAGAAATTTCCCAGTTTGAGATGTATGTACAGTTCTGTGGAGTTTTAATGCAAAGTTTTATTTTGAACTATGTTTCATTTCAGTTGTAAATAGGCCACCTTTCATTGTAAAAATAATAGGCAGTTTACCAAATCATTACAATAAACTAACAATAAAATATTTATACAGATATCTAAAGTTCACTAGACTTGGTACTAAGGATCACTGCCTAGGAATGCTTGCGTGAAGAGGTATGTTTTTACCAGTCAGTGGAAAACCTGCACCATAGGTGTCCATCGTATCTCTATAAGATATACATCTCTTTGTGGGGGACAAATAGCTCACAAAGGGGGGGCATTTTCAGCTCAGCAGTAGCTGCCAAGTGATCTTGCATCCAGACACTGACCTAACTGGAGATCTGCTTAGCTTGAGCAAGCCTGTTGTGTGGTCATGTGGTATGTAGCCTTCAGACCATGTTCTGGGATGCGTAACAGACCACAACAGAAAGAACTGCTAGAAAGAACTCATAAGAATTTTATAACTAAGAACTTTTCAGAAATGGTGACCCTACATCTATGGGATGCCCTCCCCAGGGAGGCTCAGCTAGCACTACTATTTGTTTGGTGGTCAAGTCTATGCTGGGTGCTGGGGGAGTGGAGGGATTATGGTTCAACCACCTTTCCATCTGTATTGTAGCGTTTTTTAAACATTGTACTCTGTGTTGGATTGTAAGTCCCTCTCAGACTCATGTGGAAAGTGACTCATCTATTGAAGCGATAACAGTAAAAGCAACAACAACTGGATTAGCTCCAGAGAATTCTAATGGCATTTCCCCATGTACCATCTTGCCCCAAGCCATTACTCCCACTCTACTTTTTTTTGCAATGAAATCAGTAAGGCTACCACTCCATCTTCAGATAACAACACAATTAATGCATGCTATTATTGCTGTTTTGCTGCTGTGTCTGAATGGAGTTGGTGTAATCTGCCATTAGACTTTAATTGCTAAGTGGTTTTCTTATGAATTACAAATCTGTCCATTAGGCTGGAATTCACTGACCAATTTATATGACTGTTGTCCCTTTAAATTCAACAGGACAGCCAAAGTATTTGTGTTCAGTGAATTGTCTTTTTAAAATACTGAATCTGAATATTGGCATATAGATCCTTCCTTCCCCCCCCCCATTGTAACAACCATATTTCCCCCACCCAATGCCTGTTGATATTTGCTGGGAGATGGGAATTTAGAAGGCCTTGAATGTATAACCTCCAATGGCCTCCAAGACACTGAGCTTTGAACAAGCTTCAGATTTTAAACTCGTGTGTTGTGACATTTCTATTTGTGATCGTTCATCTGTACAAGCAACTTATCCCTTGATATTGCAAACATCATGTGATGAACCATGCATGTGTGAACCAATGCTGCAGAAACACTGAATTTGTCATGGCTGCTTCATCAGAAAATTTCTCCCAGGGCTGCCACGCAATTAAAGGCTATAGTTCTCACCCCACTTACCCGGGAATAGGCACCACTGAATTCAGTGGGACTTGCTTCTGAGCAGACATATTTATTTTTTGTTAGTTACTTATTTCTTATGTTTATAGAAACCCAAGTCCGCATATATGCGGTTCCCAGGTGATCTCCCATTCTGACACTGACCAGACCCAGACCTGCTTAGCTTCAACAAGGCAGTGGCCTCATGTGTCTTCAAACCATAGCCTGGGATTGTGTTGTGACTTGTTCTTCTTGTGATGTTTAATTGATGAATAAGCTGATTAATTAATGGAGATATTGTTCAGCCCACCTCTGCTTTATTTGCATTTTCCACTTTTACCCCAGTTTGGATATAGTATTGGTTTTGAGAATTGTTAGCCCTCATTTATTTCCATCTGTTTTGTGTCCACCATGTGTGTAAGTGGAGAATGAGGAAATTAGTACAGGGGAACTTGGAGTGTTTCCACTTTAGTAGTCACTGGCAGGCAGAGATGGCAGGTAGAGGAAGGCAACTGGGCCAGCTGTCGAAAAGAGACCACCAATAGTTCTATAGATCTATCTATCTTTGCAACAAGGTATCCCAAATTCTGCAAGAAGGAACACAGAATTCTGAAACCTGGACACATTGTGCCTATTAGAGCCCTTAGTTTGCATAATTTGTTTTGTACATTTTTTGAAAAAATGCATAAACTATTTCGCTTAATTTAGTTCTGGGCAATGGCAAGTCAAATTCAGAGAACTAAAAGCCCCCATCTGGACCATTGACATCTTTCTGAGCACCCTCTCTGGCTTTTGAGGTTTTGCCAGGAATTGCTCACACATATCCATGCTTCTCTTTGTAATCATAAGGGCTAGAATACAGCTCTTTTTTAAAATTAAAGCTGAGACCCTCAAGAAACTGAATGTGGCACCTGAAACCTTCTGTATTTATTTCCTGCATTCCTGTGGAATAGCAGCATAAGCATAACTATGTCTATGAAATTCAGTGTATAATGTTGACCATAGCCACACCTTATCCTGAGCTATAGCAAGGACTATAGTGCTAGCTAATGTCAAGTTCTCTGGAATATATTGCTGCTAATATGAAATGTGGGTGCTTGCAAAGTAGCTGAGCAGCACCGACCAATTTCTCTGACATTTTGTAATAAGCAGGAATTGCATTCCTTTGACGTGGAGAAGAGGCTGTGTCTCTATCAGTGGTTTGCCATCCCTTCTTGTCTCCATCCTCAGAAATTGACCTTGAGGCTACCTCTTTATTAAGTCTGAAATCTGCACTTGCAATTTGTTTTGCAAAGAGTCTCTCTTGTCTAGACCTTGAGGCTCCTGGATTAAAGGTACAGTGTGGTATGGAAAGCAATAACCAGATTTTGGTGGTGGTGGGGTTATATAAAAAAGAAAGAGAAAAAATGCACGTAGTGTAAAATGCTGGATTTTATGCTAACAAATTCAGGTTAAAGACGAATATAAAAATACATATCTGTGTACACAGATACACTTGTGCTGTTGCTGGTGCAGAGTAGACTGTGGCCACATGGATATTGAACGGCATGCTAAGTTGCAGTCATATCACACCTATTCTCTGTCAGCCTGTTTGATTTCACTAATGTTAATTTACATGGCCTGAAATGGCTTGGGGACCAAATACTTAAATGGACTATGTGTCAGCCTGGCCATCAAGATCTTTGGATGAGGCCCCCTTAGGGACCCACTGTTAGATGAGGCCCAATGTGTGATGACCCAGTCAAAGGCCACCTTGATTGTATTGCCCTCTCTGTAGAATTCCTTGATACTGGAGATGTGTAGGGCTTCATCAATACTGCAGTTTCACCATTTATTGAAGATGCAGCTCTTAACCCAGGCGTTCAGGATCTCTTTATGAGTTATTAAATTAGGGTTCAGTACTTTATACTTCGCTCTACAATTGCTCTACAGGCAATTGGCAATGCTGTCTTGCTTCTGCCTTTTACATGGTTCTCATTATTTTATAATTTTTGCTGTTTGGATTATATGATTAAATAAATTTATGTATTTATTTGTGAATCACTTTGTGACTTCTTAATAAAAATTATTTATTTAGTCAGCTTATATCCCGCCCGACTAGCAAACAGCTCTCTGGGCAGCAAACATAGAAACATATACAATAATAAAATTACAAGATCAATATAACAAATATAAAAGTACATCATCTAAAATACCAATTACAACATTTACATAAATAACTTAGATTAAAATGCCTCAGAGAAGAGAAAGGTTTTAACCTGGCACTGAAAAGATAATAGTGTCGGCGCCAGGCATACCTCCTCGGGGAGACTATTCCACAATCCGGGGGCCACCACTGAGAAGGCCCTAGATCTTGTTACTACCCTCCGGGCCTCCCTATGGGTCGGGACCCGGAGGAGGGCCTTCGTAGTAGACCACAGTGTACGAGCCGGTTCATAATGGAAGAGGCATTCCTGCAGGTATCGTGGTCCCGCGCCGTATAAGGCTTTATAGGTTAATACCAACACTTTGAATCTGGCCCGGTAGCATATTGGAAGCCAGTGCAGGTGAGCCAGAACAGGTGTTATATGCTCAGACCGCTTAGTTCTTGTTAGCAGTCTGGCCGCCGTATTTTGCACTAGCTGTAGCTTCCAAACCGTCTTCAGAGGTAGCCCTACGTAGAGCGCGTTGCAGTAGTCCAAACGTGAGGTTACCAGAGCATGAACCACTGATGTAAGGTCCTGGGCTACCAACCAAAGTTGGTAAAACGCATTCCGTGCCACCGAGGCTACATGGGCCTTGAGTGATAGGGAAGAGTCTAAAACGACTCCCAAACTACGAACCTGATCCTTTAGGGGGAGTGTAACCCCGTCCAGGACAGGGTATGTATCCACCATCTGACCAGAGAAACCATCCACCAGCAGCATCTTAGTCTTATCCGGATTGAGTCTCAGTTTGTTAGTTCTCATCCAGTCCATTGTCGCGTCCAGACAACGGTTCAGCACATCGACCGCCTCACCTGAAGAAGATGAAAAGGAGAAGTAGAGCTGCGTGTCATCAGCGTACTGATGACAACGCACTCCAAAACTCCGGATGACTGCACCCAGCGGCTTCATATAGATATTAAAGAGCATGGGAGACAAGACCAAACCCTACGGGACCCCATATTGGAGAACCCACGGGGTCGAGCAATGTTCCCCAAGTATTATCTTCTGGAGACGGCCCGCCAAGTCGGAGCGGAACCACTGCCAAGCAGTGCCTCCAACACCCAACTCCGCAAGTCTCTCCAGAAGGCTACCATGGTCGATGGTATCAAAAGCCGCTGAGAGATCAAGGAGAATCAACAGAGTTACACTCCCTCTGTCTCTCTCCCGATATAGGTCATCACACAGGGCGACCAAGGCCGTCTCAGTGCCAAAACCAGGTCTGAAACCCGACTGAAATGGATCTAGATAATCGGTTTCATCCAATAGCGCCTGGAGCTGGTCAGCAACCACTCATTCCAAGACCTTGCCCAAGAATGGAACATTTGCCACTGGTCTATAGTTGTTAAAGTCCTCTGGGTCCAAGGAAGGTTTTTTCAGGAGTGGTCTCACCGCCGCTTCTTTCAGACAGCCAGGGACCACTCCCTCTCGTAAAGAGGCATTTATCACTTCCTTGGCCCAGCCAGCTGTTCCATCCTTGCTAGTTTTTATAAGCCAAGAGGATCACTAAGTGGTCTCAGGAAGGGCATTTATATCCCACCTGAATCATGAAGTGTTTTGCAGTGAAACCTCTGCTAAAACAAAGATCAGACAAGCCTTCAAAGGAGCTTGCATTGACACAGCTGCTAAAATGAAGGGGGGAAACCCTTCATTTTATCAGTGCCTTGCTGCCTGCAAGGTGCTTTGAAGTCCTGATCCTGGGACTTCAAATCACAGCCAAACTGAGCATGATTTAACTCCCCAGCACTTAAATCCCACTTAGTTTGGCAGGATTCAGTGCAAACCTCTTCCTGATTCAGGAAACAGATTGCACTGACTCAGATGGTGAAACAAAGGGGGAAAACCTTTGTTTTACCAGGGGTTTCCATCCTGCTCAGTGGTGGATTCAGATGCATGAGAGAATTTCCTGCAGGGAGCTCTCTTCTGTAGCTGAATCAAGCAGGATTGGCCTCCCTTCACATCAAATAATAATAATAATAATAATAATAATAATAATAATAATAATAATAATAATAATAATAATAATAATAATAATAATAATAATAATAATAAATTTATTAGTCGCCCATCTGGCTGGATGTCCAGCCACTCTGGGTGACGTACAAGATAAAAACAATACATTAAAACGTTAACATTTAAAACCATAACAATAAAAACCTAACCCACCCCAAAAGCCTGCCTGAAGAGCCAGGTCTTCAAGGCCCGGCGGAAGCTTATCATAGAAGGGGCATGGCGGAGATCATTTGGGAGACAGTTCCACAGGGTGGGGGCCACTATTGAAAAAGCCCTCTCTCTAGTCCTCACCAGTCTGGCTGTTTTAACCGGTGGGATCAAGAGAAGGTCTTCTGAGGCTGATCTTGTTGAGCGGCATCCCTGACGATGCTGGAGGTGCTCCTTCAGATAGACTGGGCTAAAACCGTATAGAGTTTTAAAGGTCAAAACTAACACCTTGAATTGGGCCCGGTAAACAACCGGTAGCCAGTGCAACTCCTTCAGCACTGGAGTGATATGATCTTGCCGGCGGCTGCCTTTAATCAGACAAGCCGCCGCATTCTCTACCAGTTGCAGCTTCCGGACCGTTTTCAATGGTAACCCCACGTAGAGCGCATTACAGTAATCTAGGCGAGAGGTGACCAGGGCATGTACTACCAGTGGGAGCAGATGGTTGGGAAGGTAGGGGCGCAGCCTCCGTATCAGATGGAGTTGATACAGTGCCGCCTGGCTCACAGCCGAGACTTGAGCTTCCATGGTCAGCTGGGAGTCAAGAATGACCCCCAGGCTGCGGACCTGGTCTTTCAGGGGCAATTGTACCCCATTGAGCACCAGGTCCACATCCTCCAGCCATTGGGGATGCATGGGGAGGTCAATCCTACTTAGCACTGTGTTCGGGTGTGGAAAGAGAGTCCCCTGCCAGCTGCAGTGAACTCTTTCCCACACTCATACTCAGCAGGATTGACCTCCCTGCTTATCAACTGATGCTCAGGCATCCAATCCTGTTTTGCGCAATGCTCCAGAAGATCCCAGAAACCAGCTTGTTGCTGGGTGCTACTGCAAGGGAGCTTTGCAGGTGCTGCCAAGTTTGGCCTGTAGTCCAGAGATTCCCCACCTCTGAGATAAAATAGGGGAGTTAGGACCATGCACACCACCTTGAGCTCCTTGTAGGAAAGATGGGACATAAATAAAACAAATAATGTGCTCTTTGTGATTTCCTAAGACTCTTGTCAAAAAGCCAGTAAAATTTGGCTCAGAAGCAGATTGAAGAAAATTGTTTTGTTCTCATTTCTTAACTTTTTTTTTTTAGAAGGAAACAAAAAAGTCCTTCTTGGTGTGTGTGTGTGTGTGGTTGTTTTTTCCTCCTTCTGGCAACAACATTTTAAATAGGAAATTGCACATTCAGGTGTGCCTAATGAACACGTGGGCACTTAAGCACCACCTTGAACTTTCAAACAGAAAGCTATTAAAATGCTGTTCTGTGAATACTGGGCTCTCAGCAGCAATTGCTTTTTACTGCTCAGGTAAGAGATGCATTTAAAATAGTTGCCCTGCATAATCTGCTATGGTTGTTTTTTAAAAAATATACTTTGGCAACAGTGATTACGGGGGTGGGGAAGACTGCCTGGAAATATTTTGAGGGCCACAGAAGGGAGCTCAGTGAGTGCTGTTGTCCAACCCCCTATCTAGAGGCTGGACATTCTAGAGCTAAATCAGAATTCCCATGGGATGTGCCTGTGCCAGGGCTACACCATTTCACTAGAGAGAACCAATGTGGGAATTCTCCCCCACATAAACTATTTTGAGCACATAGAAAGCCAGGGCTGTAGTTCAGTGGCAGAGTATCTGCTTTGATGCAGAAAGTCCCAGGTTTGATCTATGTCATCTCCAGATGGAGTAGGAGAGGACCATGTCTGAAATCCTGGAGAGCCGCTGCCAATCAGCGTAGACAATACTGAGTTCAATGGACCAATTGTCTGACTCAGTATAGCTTCCGATGTTCTATGTAAGGTAGGGATGGGTGAGAAATTCAATTCAGTTTGCATTTCAAGCCAAATTATCAAATCCACACTTTCCAAAACAAAATGGGAACCAAAACACATCCATCCTTCAAAATTTGTGCTTATTTGAATTGTGCAGTTCAGTTTGCCAGCCAACCAATGTTTACAAAAATGCATATATTAGGGAAAGTGTGAAAATATGAGTGAAAAAGACATACATAAAAGGCACTGTATGACAAGACATTGCTTGCAAAACTGTGTCCATTAGTTAAAACTGTCTACAAAAATGTGTTTATTAGGATAAATTCACCATTAAATGGTGCAGAAGTTTCGTGAGGATTTTTTTAAAACACACACACATTTCTGCAGAAATATGGAGAATTATGGAGAACTGGATTTAAGATCTTTCCATCCCTAATGTGAGGTAACATAAGAACTAGAAAGCTGCCTTATACCAAACTAGACCCTTGGTTCATTCAGTTCAGTCTTGCCTACACTGACTGAGCAACACTTGAGGATTTTGTTTAGATGGGGTCTCTCCCAGCCCCACCTGGAGATGGTGGAGATTGATACTAGGACCTTCTGCATACAAAGCAAATGCTCTGCCAGTGAGCTATAACCCTTCTCCTAAATTCTGGGCTATCTGCTTCCCTCCCATGAAAGTTTTGTATGAAGAAACTTTTTCTTTAGTTGGTGGTGTAGTCAAAGATGCAAATCCCCAACCTGCAGTTTGAAACTTGCATTTCATTTTTATGTTCATTTCAGATTTTTTATGAATTTCATCCAAATATGGATAATTGGGGGGGGGAATGCCTTGAGATGCTTGTTTATGCTGCTTGTCCCTTAGCATTAAAATGCTAATTGTTACTCAGAAATGCACGGAGTGCTGCAATTATATCCAAGAGAGTACAATCTGTCCACCTCTGCCCTTCTTTCACATACTTTGTGGGGAAGAAGAAAAAGAAGAAGAAGGTGGCACAGAGTGTAAACCCTTGTGAGCCCATATATATATATTCCTTTACAGAACAAACTGCACTATGAGCCCATATTAGTTTCATAACCACTGTCATGGTTTCCACCAAAGAGTCCTGGAAAGTGTAGTTTGTGGAGGATGATGTATATTTTCTTTTGGGGATCCCTGGCCCTCCTCACCAAATCACAGCTCTCACAATTTCGTAGAGTGAAAGAATTGCTATTAAACCAAGTTTGGTTTGCTGCATAGATAGACTCTAAAAAGAAACCTTTCCCATTTTAAAGTTACGACATCCCCCAAAAAACCCCACACAGACAATATTTTAGGGACCATGCTTATGCACTAAGGTTCATGCCACACATTTATTCTTAATATTTTTTCCCTCTAGATATCTTTCCCATGTTCATCGCTGGGATGTAACACAAAACAAAACCTTTCTTGATCAGCTCCTTTCCTTCTCTTGCTTTTAGCGGTGGAGGGATATCACTGCAATGGCCAAGGTCATAATCTGTTGCCCAAGCAACAGATGAGAAAAGAGGACATTGTGACAATGAGGGGAGAATTTTATATAGACACCCACAACTGCAATTCACTCTTCAGCAAGTACTAAAGGAGAGGCACCTGTGGAGAAACTAAGTCAGGAGGAACGAGAAAATAAGTAAGCAAAAGATGGATGAGAAATATGGTCATCCTGTCTCAACATGGATTTTGTAGAGCTGGAAGCATTGCATATAAAGGGTGAAGCCCAACGATTAAGTGGTTGGAGTGTTTCCCCTATGAGGAAAAGCTTAACCGTTCGTAGTTTTTTAGTGTAGAAAAACAAAAGATAACTAAGGAAGAGCATGACAGAGGTTTATGGCATGGAGGAAGCAGACAGATATGTCTCCACAAGATGTTGTGGTGGCCAACAACTTGGATGGTTTTAAAAGAGAATTAGACCAATTCACTGAGGATAATGGCTACTAGATACGATGGCTACGAGCCCTTCCAGATGCGGCCTTTGCAGCACTATCATGCCTGATTTGTTTATTTCAGATTTTCCTGCATGGTTTCATATGATGTTGTGGCTATTCTGCTGGTGTTCCAGAATGATGTAAGTGCCGGGCTGATTTTTCTTCCAGAGTGTGACTTGATAGATAATGGCAGATGGTCCCAGGCTATGGTCTGAAGGCACTTGAGTCCACCATCTTGTTGAAGCTAAACATGTCTGTGTCTGGTCAATGCTTGGATGGGAGACGATCTGGGAACCACATTCATGCCACCTTGGCTTCCTGGATGAAAGAAAGGCAGGTATACATGTTAAGAAAATAAAATTAATAAAAGATATTACTGAAAGAAGTTATGGCATTAGCTGTCATGGAGACAGCAAGAGTCGGATTTCTACTGACAGAACAATTAAAGAATTCTGGAATACTAAGGGTGATTTTTTAAAAACAAAAACAAAATACATGCATGAGTATAAGTCTGTTTACCCAGGCGTTTAATGGCTGAAGGAGACTGTTCCTGGAAACTCAGAGATCACTGGATGAAAGTGTGTGTGTTTTAATCTGTAACTGTTTTTAGAATGTTTTCTCTGGACCTGTTTTCAGATTTTTTTTCGATTACTTTTCGAATGCCTGTGTTGTTGCTAAATTGTTTTGTTGATGCATTAGCCACTCTGGGCTCCTTCGGGAGGAAGAGTTGTATATAAATTCAAATAATAAGATCCTCCGTGGCGCAGAGTGGTAAGCGGCGGTAACACAGCTGAAGCTCTGCTCACGGCCGGAGTTTGACTCCAACAGAAGGAGGAAGTCGAATCTCCGGTAAAAGGGGTCGAGGTCCACTCAGCCTTCCATCCATCTGTGGTCGGTAAAATGAGTACCCGGCATATGCTGGGGGTAAAGAAAGGCCGGGGATGGAACTGGCAATCCCATATATACAGTCTGCCTAGTAAACGTCACAAGACGTCACCCTAACAGTCGGAAACAACTCCCACTACAAGTGCGGGGACACCTTTACCTTTGCCTTTAATAATAATAAGCTGGAGCTTTACTTGTTGAATACTAAAATGGGGAGGGTGTGCGTGGCATTTTAGGAGTGGATGTTCCCTCAGAACACATCCCAATAATGATATGGATAACAAAATGTGGTTTTACTCTTCAAAAAGAGTAGGAATTATTCCGATGGTGTGGAAGATTTTTGTTTTGTTTCACAGAATGTATATACTACATGACTGGAAAAAAAACACCTCTAAGCAATTTATAAAAACATTAAAATTATAAATAAAACAGTTAGAAACAAGTAACAAAAATAAAAAGCAGTAAACTAAAAAGAGATTATAGAACATTTCAACCTCTATGTGTCTGGATAGGCTTGCTTAAACAGAAATGTTTTAAACAGGTGCCAAAAAGAATTCAGCAAAGACACCTGTCTGAATTCAATAAGCAGGGAGTTCCAAAGTGCAGGTGCTGCCAAATTAAAACAAGGGTTTCTTACAAGTGTGGAACAAGTATTATGTGGTCTCAAGCTGTTATGGGCTGTTAAGATCCATGGTGCTTCCACAAAAGAAATGATAATTAAAAAATATTGTGTGTATGCCACTATCAACACTCCATCTGGTTGAAGCTGAACGAAGCTGAACGTTGGAAGATGCCAGACAGACAAAAGAAAGTTCTTCACTCAGTGCATAGTTAAACTGTGGAATTAGCACCCACAAGAGGCAGTGATGGCCACCAACTTGTACGGCTTTAAAAGAAAATTAGACAACTTCATGGAGGATAAAGCTATCAGTGGCTACTAGCCATGATGGCTGTGCTTTATCACCATAGTCGGAGGCAGTATGATTCTGAAAACCAGTTGCCGGAAGCCACAGGAAGGTAGAGTGCTCTGTCCTGCTTGCAAGCTTCCCATGGGAATCTGGTTGGCCACTGTGAGAACAGAATGCTGGTCTACATCAGCCACTGGCCTGATCCAGCAGGCTCTTTTCTGTTCTCATGCCTTTTGTTCTCTCTCTGCTGTCAGAGACAATGGTAGCGGCTGTCAGGGCAGAGGGACAGCAGCGCTTCTCTGACCTCCTATGGCTGACATTGCTGCAACTTACAACAAAGTGGAGGGGCAAAGTGGTGGCAAGGTTGGTGAAAACACATTGGTGGGAGTGACGAATTGGCTCTGCCAGTGCTCTTGCACCACACTGACCTCAATGCCACATGGTCCATTTTGGTAACCACATGTATGACAGTGACAGGAGGTCAGCTGAAGCTCTGCTGCCTGGGAGGCAGTATGCCTCTGAATACCTGTTGCTGTAGATCACAAGTGAGGAGAGTGCTGTTATCATAGAATCATAGAATAGTAGAGTTGGAAGGGGCCAACTTAAGGATGGAAAATAGAATATCGGTGGACAGCAAAAGAGGTTTAAAGATATTCTCAAAGCTAATCTAAAAAAATGTAACATAAGCATCGAGAACTGGGAAGCCTTGGCCCATGAGCATCCCAATTGGAGGTCGGCCATTATCAAAGGTGCTATGGACTTTGAAGAAGCACGAGTACAGGGCGAAAGGGACAAATGAGGAAGACACCTCAAGCAAATCCTCATTGTGACCACCTTCCATCTGGAAACCTGTGTCCTCACTGTGAGAGGCTATGTGAATCCAGAATTGGCCTCCACAGTCACTTACGGACCCACTGTTAAATACCTTATCCTGGACCACAATCTTACTCGGCCACGAGTGATCGTCAATGAATGAATGATAAGGCCATCAAGTGCAACCCCTTCACAATGCAGGAATCCAAATCAAAGCATTCCTGACAGATGGCTGTCCAGCTGCCTCTTGAATGCCTCCAGTGTTGAAGAGCCCACTACCTCTCTAGGTAATTGATTCCATTGTCGTACGGCTCTAACAGTTAGGAAGTTTTTCCTGATGTCCAGTCGAAATCTGGCTTCCTGCAACTTGAGCCCATTATTCCATGTCCTGCACTCTGGGACAATCGAGAAGAGATCCTGGCCCTCCTCTATGTGACAACCTTTCATGTACTTGAAGAGTGCTATCATATCTTCCCTCCATCTTCTCTTCTCCAGGCTAAACATGCCCAGTTCTTTCAGTCTCTCCTCATAGGACTTTGTTATGTTCATGACCTGCTTGTGGGCGTCCGCTAGGCAAATGGCTGGCCACTGTAAGAACAGACTGCTGGTCCAGATGGGCCTTTGGCATAGGCTAGCAGGCTTTTAGTGTGTGTGTGTGTGTGTGTGTGTGTGTGTGTGTGTCCCTCTCATTTAATATTAGAAGTTGGGGTCACCCAATTAAACTGAGAAACCTGATTAATTTATACAATTAACTGCTACAAGATATGGTGATAGCCATCTTTGGTGACTTAAAAGACCAATTTAAGAACAGCTGTTCAGAGGCAATTAACCAGCTGAGGTAGATTCTAAGTTCAGAGACACTGCGCCTCTGAATACCGGTGGATTGGAACAAGTAAACAAAGTAGACCTGTTGCTTTTTTTCAATGCATGTGAGCTTCTCGGGCAATATCTGCATCATACATTTAAAGCACTCTTATACCACTAACAGTCAAGGCTTCCCCACCCCCCAAAAGAATCCTAGGAACTGTAGCTTTTTCGGAGTGCTGACCTCACTGAGCTACAATTCCCAGCACCCTTATCAAACTACAATTCCCAGGATTCTCCATGACTGTTAAAGTGGTATAAGAGTGCTTTGAATGTAAGGTGTGAATGTGATCTCAGAAGCAATCTGTTGGTCACCATGTGAAGCAGGATGCTGGACTTTTTAATTATATTTCCATAAAGTCTTACACAATTACAAAAGTGATTACAAAAAGAAACCTTTAACAACATGAACATAAAATACCATACAGATATAGAAGCATAATGAAAGTATAATTAAGACAGAGTACGCGACAGGGTGCTGGCCTTATTATTTTAAGTTAGTCATGACTAACTTAACTCCAATTATTTCAGTGGGTCTACTCTGAGTTTTATTTAGTGGGCTACAACCCTTGTATGCAACCCATATTTAAAACCACTGTTACTCTTGCAAAATCGATGCCCCTTTAGGTGCTCCTCCTTAGGTGAATCATACATTTTCCCACTGATCCCACATCTTTGATATTTGGAGTGGAGATCCTTTGCAGCTGCAGGTGCTGGAGCAGCGCAAGATCATCTAAGTTTTCTTGCACGAGGCACCATTAAAAGTCATTTTATGGCTGTCCCATTATTAGAACGACGGTACCAATGAGGCAGACAACTCTTCCTTTGGTACCGAGGGATAAATGTAACCATTCTGTTGGTGATTAATGGTGTCGACAGAGAGACCAAACACAACAAGAATTAGCATTACATTTGACCTTGTAATCATTTAGCACCAAACTAGGAGCTGAAGACAGCTGTCCACATTTCCTCGCTGATTGGCACAGGAAATGTAGAAAAGACAAGCTAAGGTTTTGCAATTGTTGTCAAACATATTTCCAGCAGGATGAGTGAGTTTGAGGTGGGAGATTATATAATTTTCCAGCACGAAGGAGGTTAGTTGCACATTGCATGACAAAAAAGCATTATCTCAGTAATATGATACAGAGGGTTTCATTCAACAGTGTGTGTTTTTCTGATATGCAGTTTTGGCAACATTTTACAGAACTATTCACCTGAGGTCTTTTGTTGGGTGTTTTTGTTTTCTTCTTCTTGTTTGTTTTTGTTTGGGTTTTTTTTTTGTACTGAAAGAAGCAAAAGGTAGAAGAAGAAGAAAAACAAGACTAGTCTTTGGAGTGCAATTGTGTCTTCAAGATACCGTGACTGAACTGGTTCTTCAAAACTGTGTGGGAAGGAAATGGGACTGTTGAAGCAGAAACTGGGAATGTTATTAGGTTTGTGTGCGTGTTTTCCCTCTCCGTACTTACATAGAACACAAGTTTTATAGACCCAAATCTGTCTCCATTGCACAGATGATGCAAAACAATTACGAGAAATGTGTGCATGTGCCATGGGAAGGCAACAAAGAAGGGCAACAATTTTGGATCATAGGAAAGATCCACCTATGAAAGCAGAGATGGGGAAATGCTTCCTGCCTGCGGGTCAAATGCCTCAGTCCCCCAACCCCCATGGGCCATATTGACAGGTGGATGGGGCCACCCACCTGTCACTCTTCTGATGTCACAATGACATCAGGTCATGCTGTTTTCCTTTGCCTGCATGGTTTGAAATCAAACCGTGAGGGCAAAGGGACAGGGCTTTGCAGGTGCTAACAATTAGGTGTCATCAATGAGCAAGGCCACTGCATCCTATCACCAGTCAGCGATGCCTGTACAACCTGTCACAAATCAGTGATGCCTGCATATCCTGCTTGTTGCAGGGAGCCATGTCTTTACATGCCCCACACTTATATGAGGTGTAGGAGAGGTAGGTGTGGCTTGTCCGAAATGGCCTCATGGGCCAAGTGGGGAGATCTGCTGGGCCTCATTAGGTCTGCAGGCCAGAGTTCCCCCACACTATACTAAAACATCCTTTTTTTCCCTTCCAGTACTGATCAGCCACTACAGCTATACTACCCTGAACATGCCCAAACTCCTCTGATCTCGGAAGCTAAGTATGGTCAGGCCTGGTTAATACTTGGATGGGAGTCCACCTAGGAATACCGGGTGTCATAGGCTTAGAGGAAGGCAATGGTAAACCACCTCTCAATACCTCTTACCATGAAAACCTTATGAATATTAACTAATAGGCAAAAAACCTTGTAGTTTAAGAACTTACCTATAGCCAACAGATATTTCTATCAAACTTTGAAAAGCAGGGAAATTGGGCAGCTCTAGTGAATGCACCAGGGGATCAGGAGACCTGACCTCCTCTCTGAGATATTGGATTGCCCTACAAATTTGTAAAAATGCAAACACAATTTGGGTTGGTCTTTCACAGTCCAATCCACTTCCTACTGATTCCTACTCCCATGTAATCTTGCTTGAAAATGAACTGGACTGCCTTCAAACAGATTCCGACTTATGGTGACCCCATGAATAGGGTTTTCATGGTAAGCAGTATTCAGAGGTGGTTTACTATTGCCTTTCTCTGAGGCTGAGAGGCATTGACTAGCCCAAGGTCACCTAGTAAGCTTCATGGCTATGTGGGGATTTGAACCCTGGTCTCCCAGGCTGTAGACCTAGGATAGGTAAAACTGACCATGGGGGAGGGGGAAGGCAGAAGGGAGGGGAGGGAAAGGAGGAGGAGAAGGGGAAGGAGGGGATTGGAAGGGGTGGGGAGGGGAAGAGAGGGGTGAAGGAAGGGGGAGGGAAGTGGCAAAAGGGAAGTGATGGGAGGGAAGAGGAGGGCAGGGCAGGTTTGATCATTTGCATGCTTTTTGACTTCAGTGGTATTTACTCCTGTGCAATCATGCTTAGGATAGGTGAAACTGACCTGGAGGAGGGATGAGGGGAGGGGAGGGAGGAAGAGGAAGGGGAGGAAATTGGATGTGTGGGCACTGGGTAGGGGGGAAGCCCCTTTCCTGTCCAAAAGGAAAACATTGTGAACAGTATCATTCTTTTTCAGGGTTTCCCCCACCTTTTTATTCTACAGCAGGCACATGTAGCCTCCAGTCACTGCCTCTCAGCCTCAGAGGAAAGCAATGGTAAACCACCTCTGAATACCGCTTACCATGAAAACACTATTCATATGGTCACCATAATTCGGAATTGACTTGAAGGGAGTCCAATTCATTTTCAAGCATGATTGTACGGGAGTAAATCCCATTGGACTCAATAAGCACGCAAATGATCAAACCTTACCTCCCCTCCTCCTCCGTCTCATCACATCCAAATTGTTACCAAATCCAGAGCTTGGAAAAGTTACTTTTTAAAACTACAACTCCCATCAGCCCCAAATTATTCCAAGCTACAAAGGAAATGGATTGGACTGTGAAAGACCAACCCAAATTGTGTTTGCATTTTGACAAATTTGTAGGGCAATACACTATCTCAGAGAGGAGGTCAGGTCTCCTGCTCCCCTGGTGCATTCACTAGAGCTGGCCAATTTCTCTGCTTTTTAAAGTTTGATAGAAACATCTTTGGGCTAATGGTACATTCTTAAACTGCAAGGTTTTTGCCTGTTAGTGAATTCATTCCCTGGTATGTTGATACTTACATCTGGGAAAACTCTGGTGTGAAACCCTGAAGAGCCACTGCCGGTCACTGTATTCTATGCTGAGCTAATTAGACCATTGCAACTAGGTAGAAATGATGCCAAATTATCAAATATCAGGGCTTATTTCAGATCTGAGTGGGCACTGGGAACTAATTTTTGGTCCCCCCTTTTTTTCTATCAATAGCACTAGTGGGCTTATCTGGCAATGGCAGACAGCCAGTGTACAAGGAACTGGGTCTAGCTACCATTTAAAATTCCCACAATGGTCCAGAGGTTCTGCTGGGAGCATTATGGGAAATTAAAATGGTGGTGATGGCCACCTGGCTGATTCTGCTCAGAGTATCAGGCTAGAGAATAAATAAAGGGGCAGGACAGGTGTCAGTGATGGTACCTGTTGTAGCATTGAAGCCTGGAAACTGCTTATGGATGCCAGGTTGCAGATAGCCATAGGGGAAACCTTTGCTCCAAACCAAGAAGTCAGAATAGGGAAGGGGGGGAAGCTCAGTGGCAGAGCATCTGCTTTGCACGCAGAAGGTCCCAGGTTCAATCTCTGGCCTCTCCAGGTAGGTCTGGGAGAGACCCATGTCTGAAACCTTGAAGAGTTGCTTCTAGTCAGTGCAGACAATAGTGAGCTCAGTGAACCAAGGGTCTGGCTCAGTGTAAGGCAGCTTCCCATGTTCCTTTCTGCAGACCCAGTGACATAGTATGGAAAGTTCAAGCATACTCTGGGCCTCCAAGAACAGCAAAGGACCCACCACTTCAGCAGTGCCACCATCAGTCTTACCTTGCATGAAGGACTCAAGAGGCAAGAAGAAGCATGAGACAATTCTTCATTTCTCCATGTCTTCTATGTGAGGGGGGGGTATAATGAAGGTGCTGAAAGGGCAGGAGACCAGCTATTACAAGGGCCTCCTAGGGTGGCCGGGCCTCAGATAGAGGGAAATGAGCCCACTGAGTCTTCTGTGTTTGTTTGCCTGCTTCAGGTCTGGCACCAACCTGGCACCAGGTTCTGACCAAGGGACTCAGAGTCTCATAATGGTCCCTCACCAAGCTGACACTCACTGCCCTCCTCACCAGGCCCATGGGCAGCCATTTTAGTGGAGGATAGGCAGCAGCACTGGTGTTGAAGGGGAGCCAAGCTCGGCACCTGATCACAGTGGCCACTCACCATTTTCATTTGCCCAAAGTGCCATCTCCCAGCCTACAGATCTATGAAACCTGTAGATTAAGATGGTGGTCAGCTACCACAATTGGAAGCCAAACTCCATTCCCTTTCAAAAGTGACACCATCATATGGCCACCACTAAAACACCATCTGGGGCCTAGCTGGTAGGGAGGTGAGAGTTGTTGCTGCTACTGCCATGGTGGCAGCAACAGAAGAAAAAGTAATACCATGTGGATAGATTGATGTGAGAGCTGGTGGGCACAGAGGACTCCTGAACTCTGGCGATGGCCCTGGCCTGCTTCAACACAGCCTCAGCCTGGCCAGCTGTATCCCTGCCCTTACCTTCAGTTACCCCATTTTGCACATAATCCCTGCCACTCCTCTAAGTCTAATAAGCCATCTGCAACTTGAAACAAATGGGACACCTAGAGACCCTACAGATGCTGGGACAATGGAGTCACTCTTCCCAATTAGCTGTGGTTTGGTGGCATTGCCCCGGTCATTACTGCCGTGGTTGTCAGGTCCACACCTGCACTTTGCCTGAATGCTCTCAAAATTCTGGCAGTGGAGATCTGCATGCAGAAGAAGACTTCTGTGCACAAAGATGAAGTAGTTGTATGCCTCTATGTATATTCGCATCCTCATCCCAGTGCTCACATTGACTCCAATGAACTGGCTCAATGCATCTTTTGATGGATGAGGGGTGTACATCCCTGGCAAGAATCAAGAAGCCTTTCTCCTTTGACTGCTCCCACCCCCCAACAAAAAGTCCATGCTGATTGCAACAGCAGTTTGATGGCCTTTGAAATGCCAATCTATTATACAACATTGTCATTAATGAAAAAAGCAGCAGACTGCTCAGCAAACATGAAGCACCATTAGCCAACTTTTTATTTGCATGCAGATCAACAAACACAGAGTTTTCCCTTTAAATTTAAAAATAAAATTCCAAATGTAATCAATGTTGTTCTTACCACCAACCACGATAGCATATGCAGTCCTTGCCCTCTGGGCCATCCTTTCCCTCTTATCTTCTCATTGTAGTTGATAACAAACACAGTGTATAATTGGACTCTGATTTTGTGTAAACTCGTTAAGATGTAGCTCCGGGTAAGCCAGTCAGAGTGCTTTTAACTCTTTGCGCTGTTCCAGTCCCTTTCCTCCGCCACGAATACAAAAATATCTGGATCATAACAAGCAGCAGCAGACACAAAATAAGCAGCAAACACTCCAAAGTCTAGATCAGAATGTTTTTACAGGGCAGGATTTCATGGTAACTGGGAAAAATAATCCAAGGTTATAATTAACAACTGTGTTGTTTTCTAAACTGAAGGATGTTGGGAGAGAAGAAAGAACAAGGGTATCCCTTAGTGTTACCTAAGGAGCTGGGTGGCTTGTTGTGGTTGTAGTTGTGGTTGTGTGCATGCATGCGCGCATGCATGTGTGTTTTAGCATGGACGTGGACAGTGCTATCTGACTACAAAAGGGGCGGGGAAACTTTTTCAGCTGAAGGGAAGATGCAAAACTAGCTTACCCTCCGCGGGCTATTTCTGGCATGTGCAGACTGCCTACCTGTCAAGCATCTGACAACTTCAAAGCGGCTCACTATCAGCTGATTGGCGCTGATAGCAAGCCCCACTGTATCCATTTGAAGGGACGGTTTGGATTCAAACTGACCCTGAGGGCAGACTTTTTTTCTTTCCGCAGACCTTCAAAACCAGTGTGGAAAAAAATGTCCATTTGCAGGTCCAGGTGCAAACCAGACTGCACCTGCAAATGGACAACTTCAATGTCTGTGTTGATTGGCTAATCAGCACTGCCAGTGAACCCTCCTTGCCAAGGACCGGTCAGGAGTGTGCTTTCAGCTCCCATTTCTTCCTTTGCAGTAATGTCTTTATCTGCTCAAACCCTGAGGCCACATATAATGTCAAGTGTGGGACAAGTGGGCGTCTCATGGGCCAAATCAGGATACTTGCTGGGCTTCATCAGGCCTGCAGACCAGAGGTTTCCCACCACTGGACTAACAACAATCCAACCTCATGCATCAGGTTATCTGAAGTTGAGTTTTTGTTTTGTTTTGTTTTCCAATGGGAGCTAGTCTGCTTGGGCTAATAGCATCTGTGGGGGTGTGATTTTCATTAGGATTGCAGCAGTGGAGGAAGAGGTTGTGCTGTGGTCCCAACAAAAATCAGGGCCTGCTGCAGTGTCTATTAATGGCATGTTTTTGGGATTTTTTTTTTTATTCCAACAGCAAATAGTATCACTACATATCACATTCTTACAGTAATGTGCAGTTTGGCAATCCTCTAGAAGACTGAATAAACAGATGGTCATGCATCATAGCAAATCAAAATGAAAGAATGTTGTCTTTCTTTGAGTGTTCCTAATAATATACATTATTGGACATTCCCCTGGATTTTGTTAATTCAATACATAACAAATAAATTCAGTTTTTCTGTAAATAAATTATTTCTTCCCTTAATCTTTAGTCCCTTAGTCTTTAGACATACAAACTAGGTCCCTTAAGACCCAGACTTTGGTTTTCTCCCAGTTATAATTTATTGTTATTTGTGCTGCAGTTAATAGGTGGATTAGCGTTTCAATATCTTCTGATAGATTTCTTTTTTTAAAAAAATGTAACCACACTGTATAACTAGTGGATACAATGTAGGGATGTGCTAGCATTCTGACCAATTCACAGGGCTGGCTCCAGGCATGTGGGGGCCCTTGGGCATCAGCTTGCCCTGGCCCCCTGTGTGTGCATGCACCCCCCCTGCACGCCCCCCACAGCCCCCCTACCTGTCTAGTCTTTACCATTGCCCTTAATGAAGATGGTGGCCACAGTTTCCCTAAGGGGAATGAAGCCTCCACCGCCGTCTTTGTTGATGGCACACATGTGTGCTATGCGCGCACATCTCTGCCATCAACTAAGGTGGCGGCAGCGGCTTCAGTACCTTAGGGAAGCTGCAGCCACCATCTTCATTAAGGGCAATGCTAAAAAGCCAGCTGACAGGTAAGTGGGGGGCGTGCGGGGATCATGGAAGGGGAGCAGGGGGCCCTCAGGGGCTCCTGCAGCTCCAGGGCCCTCGGGCCATTGCCCAACCTGGCCACCCTTTAGAACCGGCCCTGCCAATTCGGATTTGGTACCAAAGTTTCCATTAATTTGCTTATTTGCTATCATTGCAAAGCTGCCCTTTAACTCTATCTGGAAATTCCAGATGAGCAGAATGCTCCTGACATGCTGTTTTCAGTGGCCAGAATTTTATGGTGATAGTTTTTCCTTTATCCACAAGTCTAAACTAATAAAAGAGTTTAATATCAGGTGAACTGGAATTTCTCAGAAGAAAATGTTCTGAGAACTGTTCTGAGGATTTCTTTCACTCCTCCCAAGCTATAAGAGAATTGCACATCCCCTTCCCTTCCCCAGAGAATATTCAGCAAAATCCTTACTAACTCAGTTTTGCTGCCTGCAAATAGGGTGGGAATTTTGGGAGGCCATTTTTACTCAACCCTAGGCCAGGTCCCCACAGCACTCTCTCTCATGCACAAACACACAGAAGAGTCTTACTGTAACATCTCCTTCCAGACTATATCATTCCTGCTTTCTGCGGGGGGGCATTTGCCTCCACCCCTCCCCACTGGAGAAGACTTGGTGGTTCCTTCCAAAGGGGAGGGGGATCGTCACATGGGCCTTCTGGACAATCCAGGGAAGGGTATAAGAGACAGGGCTTAAAAGCCAGACCAACCCCCAACTCTCCCTCTTCACCTTTTTGCTGTGCCCACCGTCCCACCCTTCCAGTATAAGCTTTGTTAGTCGCTGTTTAGGAGTCGAGTAGGATTTTTCGGGGGGGTGGATGCACAGTTTGATCCCTCTTATTTTGCCTACTCCATACTGCAGGGTTTAATTCAATTAGCCGAAGAAGAGGTGTGGTTGCTTCCCTGTTGGCATGGAGTTCGGGCAGGTGATGAGTCTGAGTGATAAAAATGTAGCTATGCTGAGGTATTCTGCATTTAAGGGCATCCTCTAGGAATCTACTGGTGCTTGATGCCTGGGCAGATCTGGGGGGTACTCCCTGTGGCTTGGCTTGTGCATTTGGGTGAATGCTGGTATGGCAGGGCCTGGGTGCGTAGATTGCATTCAGGCCCAAGGCTCACCTAGCAAGAGGGAGGATTTGTTCATTATTTTTGGCTGGGGAGCCACAGCGTGTGGCTGGTTATATGCCCAAGGGGCTGGGAAGGGGGAGGTTTCCCCACCAGAATTAGTCAAAACCTCACTGTCTGGATAGTTTGAATCTGGTTAATTTGGTTGATTTGGCATGTTCTCCAAAATATAGTTTAGTTGATTTTGGCATGTTCTCCAAAATAATTCTCAGAAGTAAGTTATATTTAGATAGATATAATCCCAAATTTCTGTGTCCTGAGTCTTCTTTCTAGGTGTGGCGGAAACTGAATGCCACTACCACTTTCATAGTGCAGAGACAGACACCTCAAATATGAAGTCACATAGAATGATAAAATTATATTTATAAATTGTACTTTCCTCAGGGCAGGGATCTAACTTCTTTTACTTTGTGCATTAACACTATGCAGCTGTGGAAAAGGCAAATTCCATGCTAGGGATCATTAGGAAAGGTATTGGAAAAAAAACCCTGCCAATATCATAATGCTATTATATAAATCTATGGTGCAGCCACATTTGGAATACTGTGTACAATTCTGGTCACCTCACCTCAAAAAGGAGAGTTGGAAAAGGTTCAGGAAAGGGCAACCAAAACGATCAAGGGAATGGAGCAATTCTACTGTGAGGAAAGGGCTCAGCATTTGGGGCTTTTCAGTTTAGAGAAAAGGTGAGTAAGAGGTGACAGGACAGAAATGTATAAAATTATGCATGGTATGAAGAAAGTGGATAGAGAATTTTTTTCTCCCTTTTTCGTGGACATCCAACGAAGCTGAATGTTGCAAGATTCAGGACAGACAAAATAAAGTATTTCTTCACACAGTGCATAGTTAAAAACTATGGAATTTGCTCCCACAAGAGACAGTGATGACCACCAACTTGGATGGCTTTAAAAAATATCATGAGTATGCCACTATAAACACTCCATCTGGTTGAAGGTGAATGAAGCTGAACTTTGGAAGATGCCGGACAGACAAAAGGAAGTTCTTCTTCACTCAGTGCATAGTTAAACTGTGGAATTAGCACCCACGAGAGGCAGTGATGGCCACCAACTTGTATGGCTTTAAAGGAAAATTAGACCAATGCATGGAGGATAAGGCTGTCAATAGCTACTAGCCATGATGGAGTTGGACGCAGTATGCTCCTGAATGTCGGTTGATGGACACTGCAGGAGGGGAGAGTGCTATTGCACTCAGGTCCTGCTTGTGGGGTTCCCATAAGCATCTGGTTGGCCATTGTGAGAACAGTATGCTGGACTAGTTGGGCCACTGGCCTGATCCAGCAGTCTCTTTGGTTGTTGTTCTTGTTTACCCACCCTTCATCCAGGAGACTCAGGTTGGGTTACAATTTTAATTGTGCTATGTTTTAATAGTGCTATATTTTCATCCAACCCACCTCAAACAGCTGTAGCTCCATGGTACGTAATGCTTTGCAAGCAGGGAGTCCGAGGTTCAGATCTGGCATCTCCAGATAGGGCTTGGAAGGATTCCTAACTGAGATCTTGGAGACCCACTGACAGTCTTTGTAGACCAGGGATATGGCCCTCCAGATGTTGGACCAACTCCCATCAGCCCCACCCAGCATGGCCAATGTTTGGGATTATGGGAGTTGCAGTCCAGCAATGTCTGGATGGCCACAGGTAGAGATGTGCTAGAATTACACCCAATTCGGATTTAGTACGAAAATTTCCATTAATTTGCTTATTCTCGAAAGTTGAAGATCAGATTTTCATGGAGCAAATTTCTGTGGCTAATTTTGAAACCACCTCTAAAATTTTATGAGTGATTTTAAATCAATATTATCTTTAAAAATATTTGTATTTCCCTCAAAATATTGATATTTCCTTTAAAATATCAATATTAATATCTATATTTTTTTTCTGAGTGGGAAAAAAGCCCAAACCCACAGATCGGTAAAAGCAGCAGGTAGCAGAAAAAGGATGAACTCAAATAGATGCCAGCCTGTTAGGTTGATGAAATGCTTTTGAACTGGCACCAGCTGACAGATCCCATCCCTAGCGGTCTCCATCCCTACTATAGACAATTCTGAGGTAGATAGCTATATTCCTATGTATCTAGAGATCCTAAGGCATAGTCCTATGTATCTAAACTATCTAATGTGACATGACTATGGTTGTGAGTAATTTTGCTGCAAATGAATCTGTCTGAAATTTCAAATCAGTTGCTCTTCTCATGACAGAGGATTCATTTCTGAAGGAGCAGATTGAGGAGAACACACTGAAGAAAATACAGGTGTCTTATTTCCCGTTGCATCTCCTGCCAGCAATTGAAAACTTGGCAGCAATTTCTCCCTGATTAGTTTTTAACTCACACCTGAAGGGATTAGAACAAAATGTTTCAAAGTGCCTATTTTTAAATCCCATTATCTGTACGCTAAATCTCCACTGCACTTCTGCTGAAATATGGCTTCCTTACCATTGGGTGAGGGATTGGATTCTAACCCCTCTCTGTTGTTTCCAAATATTACAGAACTTTCCAAAGTAATCTCTCTCTCTCTTTCTCTCTCTCTCTCTCTCTCTCTCTCTCTGACCGGTTCAAGTCTTGAGTGGAGATGGGGAGAAAAATCGTTCCACTCACATTTAAAGATAAGCTTTACTAATTCATACTTCTCATAACAATACATGAACCAAAACAAAATACAGCCATCCTCTGAAATCCACACTATAGTTCTCCAGTCAAGAAACATGTACAAAAAAACATAGGCTAAAATGTGTACAAAAATGCATACATTGCTGAAATTAACATACAATAATGTGTTATATTATGGGAAATTGTTTGAGAATGGCAAAATTGGATACAAGAATATGTAGAATATGATAAATTCACACGAAAATGCTGGAGGATTTTCACGAGGACTTTTTTTTTTTTAAATGCAAATGGATTTGGAAATTAATGGAAAAATGAGAAACCAAAATCAACATTTGCCAATTCCCTAGGGAAAAATTCAACGTAAGATTTTCTGGTGATGTGTGAGATTCCTTCCTTATGAAGAGTTGAGGAAACTGCCTTGGGAGATTGTGTTCTGAAAGTGACTTTAAATGCATAGCAATAGGCCTGCAAGGAACGGCAGGAGTACAATTGGGATTCTAGGAACCCATGCTGAGCACACAGTAGCTAAAGCCTAGGAGTTACTTAGCCATTATATATGATCAAAAGACAGAGCTTCACTTTCTTTTCATAAAGGTGAAAAAGTGTCCTCAATGAAGTTCTGTTTCAAAGAAAGCAGTTAAGCGTGTACACCTAGCTAGCTTTCCTAGAGTGGGGTTCGGGTGTTCTACAGACATTGACAGCAGTCTCCTCAGCTATGTCCTGAAATTACAACCCTGTTTGGTAACAATAACCCAGTATAATCTTTGGGCTTCCTGTGGCTCTTTTGTCTCCCATCCATCCCCGCCATTCTGTGAAGTGGAAAAAATAGCAAGAAGAACCCAATGAATGGCTGCCTTATTGCTTCTTTTTTTTCCCAGGTGCTCTTTTGATGAGAATTCAAACACAATGGAAATTTTCTTCTGAAACCAGGTGCATGGGGACCGTAAAGTGCACACAACCAAAACTGCAAAGCAATCTGGGAAAATTAGAACAGCAAATACCACAGGTTGCAAAAGGGAAAGGGGCTCAATATTAATGAATGTAAAGTTGCTCTTCTTCCAGGGAGAGGAAATGATGGTAGTGATACAAAACAAAAGAAGAGCAATAACCAAGTTTGGGTTAATATGGTGAGTTGATTAATTTGGTGAGTTCAAATATGTGCAATTCATCCCCTTCCTTTCCCTGTGGGAGAAACAGAGGTAAAGGTAAAGGTGTTCCCGCACTTATAGTGCGAGTCATTTCCGACTCTTAGGGTGATGTCTTGCAACGTTTACTAGGCAGACTGTATATGGGGTGGGTTTGCCAGTTCCTTCCCCAGTCTTTCTTTACCCCCTTCTGTAGGCAAGGCAGATGCTCTGCCTCTGAACTACAGCCCTTCCAATAGCTCAAGGAAGGCCCATAGTTCAACAGTACTGCCCGTGATTAACGTGCAGAAGGTCCCAGGAAGGAGGTGGGAAACATCCTTCTCTAAAACCCTGGAGAACAATTGCCAGTCAGTAGACAGTGCTGAATTAGATGGACCAATGGTTTGATTCAGTATAAGGCAGCCTCCTATGTTTTACGCTTTCACCCACCAAAAATCTCTTCCCTGTTTAATCCCTTCTATTTAATCACAGTCCAATCCCTTCTCTCCATAGACCCCATTTCATTGTTTCTCCCTCAGACCTCTATGCTCTGCCTCTAGGGTCAGAGGCAGCTATGCTTCTGGAAACCTCAGGAAGGCAGAGTGCTCTTGCGCTCAGGCGCTCAGGCGCTCAGGCTTCCTACAGGCATCTGGTTGGCCACTGTGAGAACAGGATGCTGGACTAGATGGGCCACCAGCCTGATCCAGGAGATTCTCTTTTTTCCTTTGCTCCTTCTATAGTTGCCGTCTCCCCTCGATTCCAGTTTATGGCAAGCTGCCCATTCCTCCTGAACCCACCAGTTCTCAACAAGCTTCCTACTCTGTACCCTTCTTTTAGCCACTGTGTTGCTCATCCCACCATGACCATCAATCTCTTTGCCTCTGACACCCCCACCGAAGACTCTTGGTCTCTGCCCCACCCCAGCATAATGACTGTTTATCACCATGCCTACAAGCAAAGAGAAATCCATTAATTTGTACATATTGAATTATTTACACAGCTTTGGTACTTTTGGGGTTTCTCTTGGAGAGGTGCCTCCTCTTTTGGGGGCAGGCTCAAGTGAATGCGGTGTTTTGCTTCAGGGAGTGGATCCAGAGTGGAATCAGCTGCTATTGTTCAGTTCACCCAAGCTAGTCCCGTCTTTCTCGTGTCCCATTCTTGATGTCCAGAGTCAGCATCTCTGACCTATAAGCAATCTGAAATAAGGGCTTATATACAGAGGAACCTTTTCCTTCTTTTATCTTAAGAGTAGAGATGGAAGGATCTGTCATACTCAGTTTCTCATTTTTTTCCCAATTTGAAATTCATTTTTCTACATTTCTGCAGCAATTAGCAATTTTTTGAAAAAAAAAATCAGATAAAAATTTGTCTGCATTTTAGTGCGAATTTCTTCTAATAAACACGTTTTGTATGTACTTTTGACTAATGTAGATCTTTTTGCAAACAATTCAAAATCTGGTGCACAGCCGTTATATATACGGCAGAGGGATCCAGTACTAGTGGTCAAGGAAAGCCTGAGTAAACAGTAGAGTATTTATTAAACATCACAAGCACCCAACAGCCAGTGCTCCCTAATAACAAGGGTGAGGGCATTCCAAAGAGAAGGGCCCTTTCCATATGCCACCAGTTGAAATGCTGCAGACACAGCCTATTCTAGATTTTTATGCTGCTGTTGCTTTTTATAGATATGGTTTTGATAAGTTGTCTTCTTCAATGGGCATGGTGGAACACTTGTAGATGATGAATAGGCAGTAACTGAAACAAGAATCGCTGAACTTTTTTTTGGTCTTATGATAATCCACAATACACAGAACGTCCTTGGTGTTCACTTTCAAAAGGGGATGACTCTATAATCATTGGAGTGCCTGTTTTAGTAGTAGCAGGTGAGAAGTTGGGAGAAGAGGGTCCCCCCCCCTAAATAACTGATTAGTTAGATTTTGGAGGTCTAAAAATGGAAGATGGAACATGTCACCTTAGCAAAAGTGTATTTTTCAACACATGCTTGTCACTTGACTATAATGCAGGAGCATTAGCAGGGCTAGACTCAGCAGGAAAGGGAGTGCTTAACCCTCCCACTCCTACAGATACTGCCCCCAGCCTTTAACTCAGGCCACCCCACATTGCTCCACACCCCATTCTGGCTTATTTCCAGCTGACTATGGAAGAAGAGAGAGAAAGAGCCCACGGAAAGGATTGTGGTGGAAATCCAGATAAAAGGGTTAAACTGTCCCCCCAACCCTTCCCTACAAAGAGCCACCACTCTCATGTTAGCAGTTACAAAGCCAACACCAATTTGGAAACATCTTGTTAGCCTCATAAATATCTCATTCTGCCACGACAGAGCAGTGGAAAGGGCCTTGCCCAAATGTTGATCTCAGCCTCCCCTCCCTATCCCTCAACCTGTGTACTGATAAATAAGTAGCTGATTAAAAAGGACAACTCTTCCTCACTTCCAAAGGAAGGTGACTTCACACAGGCTTCCCAGAACAACAAGGATTGCTCTGCCATTACTCAACGGTCTTGCATGTTTCCTCATTTTTTCAGGAGCCTGTACCACTCGCTCTGTGCTGCAGCTGCCTCAACTAGCATCTTTGTTACATGTGTAGCCTGTGTGTTGCTGTTCTTGCACTGCCCTTTCTGTTATAACAACTAATAAACAGAGAATGGAGAGGGGGGCTGGAATTGTACTATAATAAAAGACAGGACCTCATGCAGCTGTACCCAGAACTACCGGCCTTAGTCATGATGAATGCTTTCTGAGATCTGGCAGTAATTTTGTCTTGGTAACAACAGAGCAGTAGGCATCTTTTAAGCAATCCTTTGTATGTTTCTTTTTTTAAAAAAAAATACTTTAAAGTTTAGGCTGGTGGCCCAGAACCTCATGAACACATGTTTCTAGGTGACAACAGAGCAACACAATGTTGCCTGGCTTCTGAAGGGTGACAGAACGACAGAGGAGAAACTGAAGGGCATCAGTCCATACCGTGAATATTGTCATCCTCAATCTGTTCATATTTACTCAGGAGTAGGGATGGAACGATCTGCCAAATTCTCTCCATTTGTCATGTTTCTAATTTGAAATTTAGTTCTCCACATTTCTGCAGTAATTTGTAATTTTTTTCTTCAGCCATTTTAGTGCAAATTTCTCCGATAAACACATTTTGGCAAGCAATTTGTCCTAGTAAAATGCATTTTTGTATGCTATTTTCACAATTATATTCATCTTGTGCACACTTCCCCGAAATATATGTATTTTTGTATACACTGCTTGGTTTGAGAACTGCATCGCAAAGTTTGGGTAAGTGCAAATTTTGAAGAACAGCTGTGTTTCAGTTCTCATATTGTTTTGGAAAGTGCAAATTTGATAAATTCAGCTTTAAATGCAGGTTGAAACAATTTTCTCCTCCATCCCTACTCAGCAGTAACTTCTGCTTCATTCAGTGGACCTTAGGTCCAGGGAAAGTGCATAGAGTTGGAGCTGTGTAGTTCAGTCCTATTTGTGTTTACAGAGAATGAAGTCCTGCTTCACTGAGACTTAATCCCTTGTACATGTACATTGCAGGGCTCACATTCTGGGAAGCGGGGATAGTAGACACCATGTAGTGATGGAAAGATCTGTCAACTTCGGTTCTCTCAGTTTCTCACTTTTCTAATATTAAATTCAGTTCTCTACATTTCCGCAGCAATCTGCGATATTTGATGCTAGACTTATTCAAAGTAGACCTGATGAAAGTAATGAGCATTACTAACTTACATCATAAGAACATAAAAAATGCCTGCTGAATCGGGCTAATAGCCCATCTTGTCCACCATACTGTAGCCAATTGAATGCCTATCGGAAGCTCTTAAGCAGGATCTGAGTGCAACAGCACTCTCCCCTCCTGTGGTTTGCAGCAACTGTTATTCAGAAACATACTGTCTCCAACTATGGAGGCAGAGAGAGCCATCATGACTAGCAGCCATTGATAGCCTTATCCTCTATGGATTTCTCTAATCCTCTTTTAAAGCCATCCTTGTTGGTGGCCATTACTGCCTCTTGTGTGAGTGAACCCCATAGTTTAACTGTGCACTGTGTGAAGAAGTACTTCCTTTTCTCTGTCCTGAATCTTCCAGCATTCGGCTACCTTGGATGTCCATGAGTTCTAGTGCTACAAGAAAGGGTGAAAAAGGATCAGTAGTAGATGATGTGGTGGGGTGCCACCACAACTTGATCTCTGGTAGGGTGCATCTTCCCTGGACATAGAGGGGGAAGGATGAAGTGGTGGTGAGAGAAGAGTAGTGCAAATGCACTTGAGGGAGCACCAGATTGGCTTTGCCTGTGTGTTTACACCACATCAAATTTGTTGTCACCTTACCCTCTATCTCCAAGTAAGCAACAGCAACACAACCGACTAGAAGTCAGGTGAGCACCCCCACATGCCCCATGTCATCTGCTCTTTCAGAGGACTCACGAGTGAACACATGGAAAAGTGATATAGCCAGAAGAAACCCAATTCATCCATTTGAGCAAACACAGAGGCTGGGGATTACCAAGAAAATGTATCCAGAAGATGGAATACATCCCTCAGTAGTGGTTAATGGAAAGGATTAGAAGGATCCCATGTATGAGAATCAAGATATTAAAAGCATGGCCCAATTTTAGTCTCTGAAATATTGGAGGATAGGTATCCCTCTTTTCTGAATGATTTTGTGTAGGCCTAAGTCCTCTTTGAAGAATATGTGAGGGGTCCCCTGAACTTCTCTTGTTAAGCACAGTGGTCTACAGTGAGATTCTAACCACATTCAGCTGAAAGCAACTAGAATCCTCCCTTTAATCAAAGACCCTGATTGCAAAGGATTCCCAGTCATGGGTGGAATTCTAAACCATGTTCAAATAGCAGCTAATATGCTACCAGACCAAACATAAGGTCTGGGTGTTGTTGTTATCTGCCTGCAAGTCAATTACGACTTATGGTGACCCTATGAATCAGTGACCTCCAAGAGCATCTGTCATGAACCACCCTGCTCAGATCTTGTAAGTTCCGGTCTGTGGCTTCCTTTATGGAATCAATCCATCTCTTGTTTGGCCTTCCGCTTTTTCGACTCCCTTCTGTTTTTCCCAGCGTTATTGTCTTTTCTAGTGAATCATGCCTTCTCATGATGTGTCCAAAGTATGATAACCTCCGTTTCATCATTTAAGCTTCTAGTGACAGTTCTGGTTTAATTTGTTCTAACACCCAATTATTTGTCTATTTCGCAGTCCATGGCATGCACAAAGCTCTCCTCCAACACCACCTGTGCTAGTGATATAGAAATCTAGAAAGCTGCCTTGTATTGAATCATACCATTGGTCCATCTAGCACATCTACACTGACTGGCAGCAGCTCTCCAAGGTTTCCAGCAGGGGACACTCCCAGACCTACTTGGAGATGCTGAGGATTGAACCTAGGACCATGCAAAGCAGATGCTCTGCCACTGAGCTGCAGCCCACCCCCACTATGTTCCTACGAGCAAGACGTTTTGGCCATGTTAATGGTACATTTTCTTCCCCATCCACAGGTGTGACTCTGTTTCCAGAAAGGAAACCTGTTTTCAGATCCCCTTTAATTTGGCAGCACAGGGCTCAGGCCTATTGTCAGTGTGAGTGTCTGCTATTCTCATAACTAGATAAATAAGCTGCAGAGATCTTTAAAATGCACATGAAAAGATTCCCCGAATGCAGCTCAGCCCTCCACGACGCCATCCTTTTATACAGGTATGTTCTGCTGTCCTGAGTCATCCCTTTCATTCTTAATGAGCCCTATCTCAAGAACCGCATCACAGAGGTGGAAAATGATCATAGGGTTAGAACACTTTTCCTATGAAGAAAGTGAGCGTTTGGTGGCTATTTTTAGTTAAGACAACAGAGGAGGCTGTAGCAGAGGTTTATAAAATTATGGGGAAAGTAGACTGAGACTGAGGAGACTTTTCAGTACTGAGTAGAAACAAGCGCTCCAAACTTGCCATCCTATTCGGAGGCTAATCCAGTAACAGCAGTGTTTTTCACCCCCATTTTTGTCCTTGCTTTTGAATACCAGCTGCTGGAGAACAACAGAGCCTTTTGCACTCATGTCTTGCTTATATGTGGACTTCCCAAAGGCATCTGTTTGGCAACAGTGGGAAAGATGATGCTAGACAGGATGGGTCTTTGCTCTGATCCATCAGGGCTCTTCTTGAACTGAACTGGACTGCCTTCAAGTCGATCCAGACTTATGGCTACCCTATGAATAGGGTTTTCATGGTAAGTGGTATTCAGAGGGGGTTTACCATTGCCTCCCACTGTGGCTCATCCTCCCCAGCTGGCTAGGGCCTGCTCAGCTTGCCACAGCTGCACAAGCCAGCCCCTTCCTGGTCTGCAACTGCCAGCTGGGGGGCAACTGGGCTCCTTGAGACTATGCCGCTTGCCCACAGCTGCACAGGTGGCAGGGCACATACCCCTGAGCCACTCACTGTGGGGGTGATCTTTAGCTGGCCCTTGATCCCCAGGAGACACAAGCGGGGATTTGAACTCACAGACTCTCGCCCCAGCCAGGCTGTCCTCCCCACTGTGCTATACCAGCTGTCTAGGGATTTTCTTAGGTGCTTTAAAAACAGGAGCAGAAAACCTCTCTGCCTGGCCCTTGGGACTGTTACCAGACTATACCCCCTCAGTAGCCCTCCTTCACACCCTCTTTCAGTGTTTTTCCCTGAATGGGGAGTTGCTCCAGCCTTGAAGGGGAGTTCTTCCAGTCCTCCTAGTCTCCCTTTTCTTCACTATAAGGACTCTTCTTACATGCTCCTCTTTTTAATGAAGAACGAGCGGAAGCCACAATTGCTGCTGAGCCAACAGATGCCTGTTTTAGGCTTGTTACTGTATCTTAAATAGAACATGAGAAACGTAGGCTGTCATGGGAGCTCCAGTGCCAGGGTCACCTCTCACCTTTGGTAGTAAGTGCAAACAAATCTAACCTATTTAGGCAGCAATTTCTGGAGCTGCTGTGTAATTAAGGTCTGATTTGTTAAATATACAACAGTGTCATATGGAGGGGGGAAATGCAGCATTTGTTACAATGATGATGATGATTTTATTTTTTTTAAAAAATACATGCTTACCAGCTAGAAAGCACAGCTTGAAGGAGCACATACCTGACCTTCATTTACTATAAAGAGAAGCTGACTTGTGATGCGATAAACAACAAGAATGGGTGTTTAAAGTCAGATTGAACCTAAACAGCAGGGGCACTTTTTACTGTCAGTATCATGAAAATGTATGTATTTCCCCCCTCCTCTGGTGATTTCTCAGGTGCCATTTGGAGAGGGAGCAAAAGTGTTCATCCACTGAAAATGAGGTCAGTGCTTCATGAAGCATGCTTTGATTTATAAAATTATCCCACTCTTTTTTCCTCCACAATTCTCATTGTAGATTGTTTTATCACAGTCTTGTGCCTAGGGGAGAATCCCCCTCCCAATATCTCCATTTTCAGGACATCTCTGCCCATAGTCTCACCTATTCATGAAAAGGTATATCACTGTTTTCATCCATGAAATATTACAGGGTATGCTCTTATATGCATTCTATTACACAGCCTAAGAGTGATATCATATGAATAAAAGCCTTCAGCTTTGATCTATAAATCATCAGGTAATCAGGTCTGCTGGATTATATTTCTAGATGCCCACTAGATGTGTGGAAATTGTGCAGTAGTTCAGGCTATTTGTGGACTAGTGCCATTTTTAGGTCTAGGCTAGTGCGCCAAAGTGAGTAAGACATGTTGTCAACTCACATCAGTGCACCAGAAGGTTCAGGCTGGACATGATGTTTTCTAGATTCTTTCTGGAATGATTGTGATCCCAACTTTGACTGGCAGCCAGGATGTGGACACAGCTAAGGAGAAACTAGTCAAACCCATGTCACCTGTATGGGCCCCAAGGAGAACCTTTGGCAAGATGGGAGGAGGGAGAGTAGGTTGCAAATGTTAGGGAAGGGGCTAGGGAAATCCTGGGTGAGATACTTCCAGAAGCCTCTGGTAACTCTGAGTTCAATGAGGTTAATATAGCCCATTGCCCCCCAATCTCTGATGACTGATGAGGTTTCCTCATTTGCACCCAGCCCAGACCTAGCCTTTGAACAGACAGCATCTAGTAAAATGGCTAGAGAAGACAATGATGAGGAAAGCTTTTCTGAGTTTACACTTTTACCAAGGTCACAGAGATTAGAAAAGAGGCAACTTCAGCTAAAGAAAATGAGCTCTGCTTCTAGACAAAGCCTTCACCTTGCAGAAAAAGTTGGAAAGTACTACAGAATGCTAGGACAAGTAATGTGCCCACCTATTTCTCTAATATTTAGAGTGGTTGGACGTAATAAGGTCATTGTGACAATAGTCTGTGGTTGCCTCCACATGCCTAGTTTGTATCCTGAGATATGCAGTCTGCTGTTACGTCCACATGCTTAGTTTGTTTCCTGATAAATGCAGTCTGCTGTTGCCTCCACATGCCTAGGTCTGTATCCTGAGATATGCCTAGCCTGTATGCTCCTGTTCTGTATCCTGGATCATGCCTAGAATGCCCGATGCTGTGTTCCTGTACTTACTACTGGAATACAACTTCATGAAAAACCCAGTCACCAAGTAATGAGTCTGCTTCTTTGGTTGGGAGCCAGGACAACCACTGCCAGAAGAACAATATCCAGTCCCTGATATCACTCTTGATATTGACACTTGCAACCTAAACATCCCAGAACCTTGAACAAGGACCCTGAAGGACCAAGCTCTACTACACTGGACTCTTCCCACTCTCCAATATCCCCTCTCTAGGTGAGAAATCACAGAGAAGGGTGAAAAAAACAGCCCCAGATTCATAGCCTACCCCTTTCAAAATCTCTACTCCTCAAACAAGATGGGGCAGAACTTGAGAGTAGTAGTCAGGGACTAGAGATATATAAGACCTTCAGTAGGGCTAAAAATCAGAGATCATAAGAACATAGGAAGACCCTTGCTGGATCAGGCCAAAGGTCCATCTAGTCCAGGAGCCTGTTCTCATGGTGGCTGACTAGATGCCTAAAGGAAGCCTGCAACCAAGTACAGAATGCAAGTTGTTAACTCCCAATGATCTGTTTGTGGTCCAACATATCTTGTGTCCAACCCTTCTGATTGTCCCCATTGGGACCTGCTTGTGTGTGCCTGAATTAGGGATGGGTGAGAATTCAGCTGACTTTGGATTTAGCACTGGATTTTTTCAATGGTCTATATATTCATCTTTGCAAAGTGATCAGTTTTTCTGTGAATATTACTATTCTTACTCCCAGCATAGTGCAGCAGTACATCTCCCTCCCTCCCTCCCTCCCCCCCTCTCTCTCCTCCCACCACTCAAATAATCCATCCTCCAAGTGGGAGGAAAAATGTCATGTTTCATCCATGTTGACTTTAGCGAGGTGAGAGGCACCTAAAGCTGCTTTCCTCTTTTCCATTCCAAAAGAAAAATAGCCGGTCTCTACTTGCTTGCCAAGATGAAAACTGGCCAGCCTTAGTCAAAAGGAAGAAGGAGGAGAAAGCGATGAAACTGCTTTCCTTTATCAATATTTTATTTCAAAATATTAATAATTTCTTTTTAAATATTGATATTTCCTTTAAAAATATCGGTATTTTGAGAGAAAATGTCAATGTTAATATCAATAAAGCAGCTGATAGCAGACAAAGAACAAACTTGAATCGATACTGCCTGTTAGGTTGATGGAATGCTTTCAAAACAGCACCAGCTAAAGGATCCCATGCCTAATTTAGTCATTTCCTAACAAAGCCTTGAACTGCCTGACTTGTCAACCCCACTTCTTTCCAGAACACCAAATTACTAGCCAGTCTGCTGCCTCCTTGGCACTCCATGAGTTCTCCCTTCACCAAGACAGTACATGAATCTGCAGCCTTGATTAAGTCCTCCCCCAAAATATTGACCCCAAAGCTACAGAGGCAGATTCAAGGATCTATCTCAGGGATTGAATGGAATGGGGGGGGGAGAGGAAGAGACAACACAAGAAAGGAAGAGACCTGTGGTAAGACTGCAACCTAAAAGCTACCACACCCCATAAATGCTGAATGGGAAAGAACCATACCTTAGTGGCAGAGCATCTGCTTTGTATGAAGAAGGTCCTGGGTTCAATCCCTGGTGTCTCCAGGCAGGAAATGTCCCTGCCAGTCAGTAGACAATACTGAGACAGATACACCAATGTTCTGACTCAGTATAAGGTAGCTTCCTATGTTCTAATTTTTATATATATATTTTAAAAAAACACCCTAGGCTCTTTCCTCTACCCATATTCCTTCTTTATTCTGTTTTCATGGTGGCCAAGAACATACAGTACTCAATACAATCTCCCATTAGCTTTTTGGGTTAATTTCCATTGTTGATGAATGCCAAAAGGGAATATTTCAAAAAGACCAGACCTTTCCCACACTTTGAAGAAAAAAAAGCAAAAGCAAATTAGCCACAGTGATGCAATTTCTTCATAGTTGTTACATAAAGCACAGAAAACCAACAACAAATCAACCTGTGCCCTTTCTGGCGCTTAATAAGTAAAGCCACAAGGAAAACAAAATTATTCCTTTTTGCCAAGGCAACTAAAAAATGGCTGGTTGATACTACCGGCTGCCTGGCTGTAGTTAGAAACTTCATTATTATCATTGGATGCCAGGCATAATGCAGAATGACAGAATGTTAGTTGCAGGGGCTGTTAAAGCCTTCCTCTCTCTCCTAACCTCCATTAGTCCCAACCACCAATAGTGCGGCATCCTCATTTCATTAGACAATTGCCAAAGAGAACATCTCTAATGAGTGATGCAATTGCTAAACACCAGGAGCAGCAAAGTTTGATTAGTTTTATAAAGAGAGCTGTCGGGAGGATGAGCTGGGCTCCTGGGGGGTTGTCAGAAGAGGATTCAAATGGCTGGCAGAGGGAGGAGGGAGGAACCTACCCTCTGTGGAGCGAAGCCGAAACAGAGGACATGCCAGAGATAGGGTCGCCTAGCAACGGGGAGCCTGAGAGCCTTGAAGTTTTAGAATCCCCCCCAGACATTCCCAGGCCCTCCCTTCTCCGCAGCTCAGAGCAAGAGGGAGGGCTGATCACAGCAGAAAGGCGGAGAGATGGTTTACCCTCAGCTCCTCCTTTATCACCCATAGGGGAATCAGACACTTCAGAAGAGGAGGAGGTGATGCCTCCCCCCTCACCACGCACACACAGACGGTTGAAAAGACAGGAGAGAAGGGGGGGAAGGCGGGCAGTACCTGAGGGGGAGTTAAGGAGGAGCGAAAGGTTGCGCGCCCGTTTAGCCCCTTCTTAAAGAACAGGCGGGAAGCAGCCCCTTGCTCTGTCAACTTTCTCCCAATGTTGCAGGACCTGTATCCCTGTATTGCTTCATGAGAAAGTGCAGTCTTTGTTGGACATTACTCTAATAAAACACGAATTAACTACAACCTCTGGTCTGGTTCCTGAGTCGCATCCTGGGCCTGACAGCTTGACATAGCCACCTAAATCACCCTCAACGCTCTCTTCACTTGACTGGGACAAGATGTCAAAGGGAGCAGCGGGGGGGACGAACCCCACTTCTGAGACGGAAGAAGTGAAACTCTTGAGGACTAAGGTAGCTGAATTGCAGACGGATGTCCAAGCCCTGCTAGCAGCAGTCAAGGCGCTGAAGACGGATAATCAAACCTTGAAGGCCACGATAGACCAGATGCAAACAGCCCCTCCAGCTGCCGCAGTAAAGGTTCCCATTGGATTGCCCCCAAAATACGCAGGACAAAGTGATCAGTTGGCAACTTTCGTGGCTCAATGTGAGTTATATCTGGATGTCAGGCACATGGAGTTTCCAGACGATGGGGCTAAAGTGGCCTTTGTGATTAGCCTCCTGGAGGGAGAAGCTGCAAAATGGGTGACTCCGTATCTCGTGAGAAAAGATACTGTCTTAAGAAGGTACAGAGGATTTATACAGGAGATGACCGAGATGTTCCAAGACCCGCAAAGAGCTGAAACAGTAGCACGGCAACTAGGCGCTCTGAAGCAAGCTAAAGGGACTGTTTCCGAGTACACTAACGCTTTTAAAATTCTGTCCCAGGAAACCGGTTACAATGACGCCGCCCTGATGTTTATGTACCGGAGTGGATTAAATGCTGAAATCCTGGATGAGTTGGCCAGGACCCCCCCCCCGCTGACCTACCAGGGCTCATCCGGCTATGCCTACAGATAGATCACCGGATGGAAGGAAGGCGCCTGGAAAGGAAGCAGGAGGTCCTGAGATACTCAGCCTCGGCATCTCGCAGCAAGACCCTTCCCTCTGCAGGAATGGCAGGTAATGCAGCTGAGGGACAGGGAGGGGCTAGGCCAAGACTGTCGGAAGAAGAAAAGGAAAGACGACGCCGAGAACGTTTATGCTTCTATTGTTCAAAGCTGGGCCCTGTGGCCAGAGACTGTGGACTAAAAGGGGGGAAAGCCGAGCCGTCGGGAAACTAGAACACCCAGTCCACGTGCAGGCCGGTGGACTGGGGGCAGCATTGTATAAAGGCCCCCCAACGATCCAACCTCCCTCAAAGGGGGTGTTGGTCTTGCCTATTCGGATTACAACTTCCAGAGGAGTGGTGTTTAATTCCACTGCCTTAATTGACAGTGGAGCCTCCACAAATTTTATTGATGCAAAGTTAGTCAAGCGTCATGGAATTTCCCGGTGGAAACTGGACGCTCCCCTAGCTGTGGAGACTATCGATGGGAGACCCCTGAAGTCAGGAGGGGTGACACAAGCCACGGAGGAAGTGAAACTTCAAATCCCCGGGCACGAAGAGTTCATTTCGCTATACGTGTCAGAGCTCTCGAACTTTGAGGTGATTCTGGGAATGCCCTGGCTAGCAAAGCATGAACCCACAATAAGTTGGAAGGAGGCGGTGGTGTGGTTCACCTCACAGTATTGCCAGGAGAACTGTCAACCTGAAGGAATCAAGAACACCTTAGCGGGGGCAGTGCAAGAGATCGAGCAAGTGACCCTGCCGCCAAAGTATGAAGAATTCAAAGATGTGTTTGATGAAAAGGAGGCAGAGACTTTACCCCCCCACCACCCTTACGACTGTGCGATTGATCTAGTGCCAGGAGCCAGCATTCCATCAGGGAGAATCTACTCTCTCACAGAGATTGAGAGGGAGGCCCTGAAGGAATTCCTGGATAAAAACCTGAGGCGAGGATTCATACGCCCCTCACAATCCCCTGCTGGAGCGCCACTATTGTTTGTGAAAAAGAAGGGGGGGGACTCAGACCCTGTAACGACTATCGCGCATTGAACCAGATCACCATCCCCAACAGCTACCCGCTGCCACTGATCTCAGAGTTGTTGGACCGACTGCGCTCTGCAAAAATCTTCACGAAGTTGGATTTGAGAGGAGCGTACAATCTGATCAGGATGAAGCAGGGAGATGAATGGAAAACAGGGTTCTTGACTGCTTACGGACAGTATGAATACCTGGTCATGCCGTTCGGACTTTGTGGAAGTCCAGGAATTTTTCAAAAATTCATGAACGACGTGTTTAGAGACTTGTTGGACACATATGTAATCTGTTACTTAGATGATATCCTGGTGTTCTCAAAGAACCAGGAAGACCACGACCAGCATGTGAAGACGGTGTTGCAGAGACTGAGAGAAAATCACCTGTATGCTAAATTAGAGAAATGTGGATTTGACCTCAAGTCTGTAGACTTCCTTGGATATCGAATCTCAGCGGAAGGCGTGGAGATGGACCCAGGGAAAGTAAGCTGTATATTGGACTGGGGCCAACCTGTCACCAAAAAGGATGTACAACGGTTTTTGGGGTTTGCCAATTATTACAGAAAGTTCATTCCAGGGTTTTCCAAATTGACAGCTCCTCTGACTGACTGTTTAAGGGGAAAGAAGAAGTTTCAATGGACAGAGAATGCCACCCAGGCCTTTGAGGAGCTGAAGAGAAGGTTTGCTTCCGAGCCCATTCTGCACTTTGCTGACCCGACCCGCCCTTTCATCGTGGAAGCAGATGCTTCAGATTTTGCTATCGGGGGGTCCTTCTGCAATTAGACCAAGAAGGAAAGGAGCTGCACCCCTGTGCGTACTTCTCTCGGAAGTTAAAGCCTGCAGAGAAGAATTACACAGTTTGGGAGAAGGAGCTGCTGGCCATCAAGGACTCTTTTGAAAACTGGAGACAATACCTAGAGGGGGCCCCTCATCAGATCGAAGTGCGCTCCGACCACAAGAACCTGGAAAGCCTCCAAACTACCAGAAAGCTGAACCAGAGACAAATAAGATGGTCCCAGTTCTTCACCAGGTTTAACTTCAAGATCACTTACCTTGACTGGGACAAGATGTCAAAGGGAGCAGCGGGGGGGACGAACCCCACTTCTGAGACGGAAGAAGTGAAACTCTTGAGGACTAAGGTAGCTGAATTGCAGACGGATGTCTTAATTTTGTTTTTAAATATGTTTTCATATTGTATTGTACCCACACCTGTATTTTAATCTGTTTTTATCTTGTTGTACACCGCCCTGAGAGCTTGTCGCTAAAGGGCGGTCTAAAAGTGCAATAAATAAATAAATAAATAAATAAATGAGTGTTTAAAGTGATATGATACTGCTTTAAACACAAGGTAGCATATGAGGCCTTATTGTCTTAGTTTCTAAAAGCCACTCGTATGAATGACAGCTCTCAATTAATTACTGCCTGAAAGAAAGTGGCAGGGAGAAATAGATCAAAACATATGATCCAGAACAGGTTCCATCCCCCCCATTTGCACACTCAAGTCTCCATCTCTCCCTCCTCGCATGTAGTTCCGAGAAATTCTCACCAGCTCTTTAGTTTTGCTTGGGCATGCACACACACATTTAAAGGATTGTACCCGGCAGAAACAGATTTGGAGCCAAACCTCATACACTAAGGCTGCAATGGCAATTGTATGCAGCATTAAGTGGAAGGAAGTCCATTTGAATTCAAGGGAACTTAACTTCTGAGTCAGCATACTGAAATCACAGACATACAAATTTGGAGTTGAGCCACAATTTAATTTGGTGTGGTTGACATACATAGGATTGGCTTTAAGCAAGGGGAAATGTTCTTCTCTTGTAGAAATCGGAATAGTAACATGCTAGAGGTTGTTGCAGCACAAAAGATGGCTGCTTAGGTAACGGAAGGCTGTGGAATGTGCATGCATATCTATTTCTGCATAGCCAAAAATAGATACCTGTCTAGATCTTCTTTCTACATAAAACACTACCTGCCTAACTGGGCCAGGTATAGCAAAATATATTCATGAGGTTTCTAAGATGCCTATATTACCCAAGCATTTCTTTCTTGTCGATCATTTCGTTCTTTACTTTTAGGGAGAAGAAAGTGACACAAGGTGCACCTGTGACATTTTCACTGTTAGCCAGAAATCTGGTACATTTCCAGATTTCCCACCTGAACGTATCTGCCTTTCTGATCCAGGTGGGACAAAATATGATACCTGGGTTTTTAAGTCCTGCATGGCATCACCTTGTTCTCCATTGCCTAATAAATAAAACTATGCACAGTACAAAATGATGCAGGGTACACGTTTGCCATCTCCAGACCTCTCATCTGTATACTTCTGCATACAGCTGTATACTGCCATAATTAACATTGTTCATTTATAGGAACACAGGAAGCCACCTTACACTGAGTCAGACCCACAGCTTGGAAAAGTTACTTTTTTGAACTGCAACTCCCATCAGCCCCAGCCAGCATGGCCACTAGATTGGGCTGATGGGAGTTGTAGGTCAAAAAAGTATCTTTTCCAAGCTGTGGTCAGACCATTGGTCCATCTAGCTCAATCTAGTCTACATTGACTGGTACTGGCTCACCAGGGTTTCAGATAGGGAACATTCCCTGTCCTGCCTGGAGATGCTGGGGACTGAACTTGGGACCTAGTGCATGCAAGGCAGATATTTTATTTATTTATTTATTGTATTTGTATACCGCCCCATAGCTGAAGCTTTCTGGGCGGTTTGAAAGATGGCTGTTTATATTCATGCATTGTTTTGGAAAATGGAAATGGACTGCCTTCAAGTTGATCCCGACTTATGGCTACCTTATGAATAGGGTATTCATGGTAAGCGGTGATCTTTAGCTGGCCCTTTACATCCAGGAGACACTAGCGGGGATTTGCACACACAGACTCTGGACTCCCAGCCAGGCTCTTGTCCCCACTGTGCTACACCAGCTGTCCTTATCTTTACTTAATTTTCAACACAGAGTGTTATTTGACATTGTGCGTGATTTGAGTACTGTTCACCCTCTCCAAAAACTCTCCTTCAGCAGGAGTGTCCCATGAGAAGAATTCTGCTCATCTTCAGCCTGGATCCAACCCAATGGTGTTTACTTTTGATCAGACATGCACAGTGTTGCACAATCAACCCCTTTCCACGCAGCTCCTTAGCCGCTGTTCTGTCATTCCCACAGAGAACAAATACAGATCCCCCTATCGCTTGACCTTGTGTGAGATTTCTTTTTCTCTCCCTAGACAGGTTGCAATCATTCCATATAGAAGCTAAGATGTTTGTATAAGTTTACTGAGACTTGGTTATGGGTGGGGAAATGAATTTAATTATGCATAGGGAACAAATGATCAAATGAAACCTGTGCATCTCCTAATTGGAGTATTTTATCCTTCAAACCTGCCACCATGTGAACTGCCTAGGTTTCTGCCCAGGCAAAAAAGGGCTAGGCACAATGTTCTCATCCTGTTCACTTTTTGATTTCAGAGAATCAAAGGTGTCCTGTTGAGCAGCGTTCTGTGAATGAGAATAAGGTCCTGAACAAATTGCTCACAAAATCCATGCCAAGCAAAGCCCTTGATGGCTCCCAATGGCCACATATGCCTTTAGCACAAAACTAGGCAATGCTCTGCTGACCTTATGGATCCATCACCCCTTCCTAAATAGGTCAGTAGAGAACACTCTGCTTTCCTCTTCCCAAATGTAGACTAAATAGTGCATCATGTTGCCATGCAAATAAACCTAATAAATGCAGTAGAGCTACTAGCTGCTTCTTCCTAGAAAAGGCACTCTGACCTGTAAGACTGATGAAGATTTTTATTTTTATTTTACCCTAGAACACTACCTTATCAACTATTACAGAGCTGACCCAGCACAAATGTTGCAAGTAAAGGAGTGCAGGAAGACCCTACAGGAAATCTGTCCAGAAATGGTAATGGAGAATCAGAGCAGAAATCCTCCAAAAGAGCAAATCAGAAGGGTCCTGATAACAGAAAGTCAGAGAGAGGACAATGAATCCGAGAGGAAGTGCCCAGTGGGGAAGGTGCCAGCTGACAGATTTCTATTGGTCAAGCCAGAATTGCATCCTCTTAACCTCTTTTCAGTACAGATGGATGTGAGGCCAGACTCAAATTTTGTTCACACCCTTCCACGGTTTCCTCCAAAATCACTACATCTTCTATTGCCTGCAAGTAATACCCTTCCAAGAAAAAAATAAAAACCTGCACATGTTTGGATACTCTCTTATACTCTCTCTTTTTCTCTTATAAGTGAGACCTGCAACAAAATGTTTCAACAGGGGTAGGGAAGCTTTTTCATCCTGAGGGTCACATTCCTTTTTGGGGGACCCTTCCAAGGGCCACATGCCAGTGGTGGGTGAGGTCAGAGGCACAAGTAGGTGAAGCAACAAATGTAAATGGTACTTTTGTACAGTAGGTTCTCTGTCCTCCATGCAGACTAGCAAATGGCATGATCACAAGACAAGGACACATTCTAGCCAGGGTGTGAAGCAGAGCTACTGAGGGGTGTGGCCTGAGGAAAATTCTGAGCCCAGAGAGAGAGGTCTGGAAGACTGCATTTTGGCTCCCGGACCTGAAGTTTCTTACTCTTGTGTTACAGTGTGGAGTGCTCCTATTCAGGGTTCCAGGCAGCCATGCCCCTTTTCAGGATACTACATTCCACTCTTCCTCCTTTCTGGTTTTCCATCCCAACCCCAACAGACACACTGTTCTGTGTCCAGTAAGTATGGTTAGTCCTCATTGGTCTATGGAGTTGTCCCTCTTGGGATCTATTGTTTTGCCCCAAGCATTTGTACTTTGGGAAACCTTAAGACTTCCCAAAGCTTGCCAGTACCTCCTTTTTGTGTGTGGATGTAGCCATTTTGTCTGCTAAGGACTGGGATTCAGAGGATGAGTTCACTATTCAGCATGTCTAAAGGATTGTCCCCTAAACCAGCTTTGACCTTTAAGATCATCTTCTGAAGCCCTTGTCTCGGTGCTCTCACCAAACGATGTGTGGCAGGTGGTTTTAAGACACAGGACCTTTTCAGTGGTGACACCTTGATTATGGAATGCTCTGCCCAGAGTGTCCCACCAGGCACCTTGGTTGTGGTTAGGTATGGGAAATAAATTTGTTTCAGTTTGCATTTTAATGTGAACCTACCTAATGCACACATTCGAATATACGAACCAAAACATAGCTACCTGTAAAATTTGGCAGTTCTCCATATTTTGTGATGCAGGTCAACCGAATAGGTGTTCAGAAATGTGTGTATGAAGTGTGCATGGAAAATTCATATATACATGAAAATAACATACAAAATGCATTATAATAGGGGACATTGCTTGCAAAATGCATGCAAAAATCTGTACATTAAGAGAAATACTCAGGAAAATACTGAAGAAAGTTCATGAGAACTTTTTTAAAAAAACAAAATTACAATAAGACTGGGAAAATGAGAAACAGAGAGAAACTGAAATCGACAAATTAATCCATCCCTGTGGCCATTTCAGTGGCAAGACATTTTTTATTTAATTATTTTTTACACCAGACGTTTCAGTCTAGGACATTTATCTTAGTAGTTTATAGGGCCTTTAGATATTTTTAAAGTTTTATGGTCTGTGCAGTTTTTGGTTCTGCAATGAGCTCTGTGGTATGGATGCTAGCCTTTGCTGCTGATTTTATGATGCATTAAGTACAGAGGTTTAATGTCCTTCATTTTAGATCTAGGTGGTTGTTGTAGCTATGTTGTAAGCCATCTACTTTCATTATTGGGCAGCATGCAAATCATGTAAATAAAATATTTATTCATTTTTATTAATTTGTTTTGGTAAATACCTGCTCTTTATCACAAAGTCGCAGGGCAAGTTACAATAAAATATTCAATTTTAAAACAAATGAAACAATTACAACCATAAAGTAAGAAAAGTATAAAAACAATTTAAAATAGTTCCCCATAAATAACAATATAACCCCAATTCCTATATTGTAGAGGATGGACCTCTTCATAAGATGATATCTGGAAGTGGCTCTTTTTTTTGCAGAGCAGAGTAATCAAATGGATATATAAGGGGTGAGAAGATCTTTTAGATATCCTGATCCCAAGCTGCATAGGCCTTTGCACACCTGCACCAGCACCTTGAATGTAGCTCAGTAGCTAACTGACAGCCAAGGCAATTCTTTCAGCAGTGATGTAAAACCTTGGCTATAGTCTGCCCCAGTGAGCAGTCAAGCCACCACATTCTGCACAAGCTGCAGCTTCTGGGCCAACCTCAAGGGCAGCCCCACATCAAATGCATTGTGGTAATCCACTCTGGATTTACTAAATAAAAAATATGTTTCTGCTCTCATCAAAAGGCACTCAATACAGGCTTAAAGGCATGGAACTCAGTGCCACGTTTTTTTCAAAACATTGTTGGTCTTCTAGATAGAAGGGGAAGTGGACACAATAGAAATGAGTGTTGATACCCTTTGTTGATTGGCTAGCTGCACAATGCAATTTGTAATGGGCAGAGAGAAGGCTGACATCTACAGCAATCTGAAAATATGCTTTGTATTAAAAGAAAAAGGAGTTCTTGGTAGAGAAGAGCTAGACACTTTATTGTTGGCAAGCAATATTGCACACAGATGACATGGATTCCCAATTCTCTGCTGCCATCATCCATTATCAAGGAAGCATTAGGGAGCAACTCTGGAAAATAAAGTCCTATATGCTGGAAAGCAGACAGTGTATCACAAGACATTTGGATGCTGAAGGTGTTTTGAAAACTCTCTTTAAAATCCAGGTCAAGCTGGCCCAGGTAGTAGAATGACAAGATAAATGCTAGTGAGCTGCTTATACAGAAATCTTGTAGCATGTCAGTCACAGAAACCAGTTAAGCTAGATCTGTTCAGGGTCTTCCAGTGAGCTGCAAGGATGGAATTGCAAAGTTCCCATCACAGTAGTTTCTTAGGCTATTCTTCTGTCTTTGGAAATAGCAAGGGAAATAACAACACGGATAGTCCAAAATATATTCACACCGGGAGAATTTGGAAAATTTGGCTGCATTTCCCCTCATCTTTTTTTTTCTTAGGTTGAAAATAGTGATCTCAGTAGAGTCAAAACATCTCCAACAAAAACACTTCATTTGTGTGAATATTTACCTTCTTTCAATCCCCTTTTGGTATTGTTGTTTGTCTTGGTTACTGTTGCTTTAGTTACATATATATTTTCCTGTTGCTGCAGCTGCTTCCATCTTTCTGGATCAATGCTATATCATTTATTTATTTAGTTATTTATTTATTTAGTTATTTATTTATTTATTTATTTATTTAATTTGTATCCCGCCCTTCCTCCCAGCAGGAGCCCAGGGCGGCAAACAATAGGCAGTGGTATAGATGTCCAGAGTCTCAGAGGGTCTTAGACCCCTTACTTCTTTGGTAGCAGGCTCCCAGCAGGCTCCTTATGTCTCCGTATCTTATGAACCAATCACCATGAAAGGGAAGTGTGTTAGCCACTGAGAAGAGTCTTTTAACATGCTTTCTTGTCCTTTCCTGCTGATTGGAGCCAATCATAGTGAAAGGAGGTAATTCAGCCACTGAGAAGAGTCTTTTCAGTAGCTAACACTCTCCTCTTTTGTGCTTATTGGCTCCTAGGGACCTCTGTTGTTGTAGGAAAAGATGAAAAAGAAGACTGAGGGGAGATGTTACAGGAAGCCAGATTTTGGCTGAACATCAGGAAAAACTTCCTAACTATTAGAGCAGTATAACAATTGAGCCCATTACCTAGGGAGGCGGTGGATTGTCCAACATTGGAGACATTCAAGGGGCAGCTGGACAGCCATGTGCCGTTATGCTTTAAGTTGGATTCCTGCATTGAGCAGAGGGTTGGACTTATTGACCTTATAGGCCCCTTCCAACTCTACTATTATATGATTCTATAATTCTCCAGGTGGTAATTGTGAATAACATCATGGTGCTTTGTAGTCATAGTGGGCTTTGTAATGACTCAAATTAGGGCAAATGAAGGCAATTTAGAGTAACTTAAATGCTTTCTGAATTAGTTGCTGGAGTTGCAATCAGGATGATTTTACAATGCCACCTAGCCAATCAGATTTGTTTTTCTGATAACATCCCAAAGGGGAAGTTTAGTCAATGGAAAGCTAAAAAGTATCAGTTTCGCAGCCAACCACTTGCCAGGCAGTCACATGACATAACCACTTGATAAAGCATGATTGCATCTCATTTCATTATTTATTTTTATCCTGCTCAACTTCCAAGTAGATCAGCTTGGCATACATAATTCTTCCCCTAATGTTATCCTTAACAAGAATGTTTTGAGGTAGGAAAGGGTAAGAGGTAGTTACTACTTCGAGTTTCATGGCAGTGTTGAGATCCCAACTCAGGTCTTCTCAGTCCTCATCAGATACTGTAACCCAGGGCTATGGTTGGACTCCAGCTCCTATCAGCATGGTCAATGGTCAGGGAAGATGGTAGTTGAGGTCCAACATCATGTGAGGGGCCACTGATTTCCCAGCCCTGCTCTAGTCAGAGTACCACACTGTTTTTTATGCAACAAGTGGCATTAAGACTGGGGTTTTTTTCCATACCCAGAGAATCTGAGAAGAGAAAATTACAATTCTTTTTAAAAAATCATGCATTGCCCACTAAGCTTTATTCTTAGCTGGTCACTGCTTTTTTTGTAACCACAATATTTTCCTGTCTTCATGAAAATGAACAAACAAGACTAAATATACAGCTGTGCAAATGAGCTATGCTCAGGAGATAATATTTACTCTTTCTCTCTGTGTGAGCATCTCCTTTGGTTTGCATTTTCCTTTACTGCTTTTCCATGCCCATGAATATTTGTATCATTCTTTGTCCAGGATGATCCTCTCTGCTTCCCCTGCCACACACAGACTCCAGCATGGTGTCTATTGGGACTGGGAGGATAGAAGGCTGGGAACCCAAAAGTAGGTAGAATGAGAACCAACTCTAGTTTGTCTCAAATGTCCTCCCTGCTAAGTTCTACAATGGCAACACTGAGAGTAAAAATAAAGCAGTTGATATGCTGTGCCACCCCCTTCCAAACTGTATGTAAGTAAGAAGATGGGGGGGTGGCTAGAGCAGATCCAGTTTGGTGGGGCAGTGCTCCATTCACCCTAATGGACCAGGCACCATTGCTCTCCAACATTTCTCAGTTTCCCCTGTTTAAGCAAAGACAATAGTGCATCATTTACCTGAAAAATTGGCCTCATGGACAAATCTCCACTAGGTGGCAAGCTTTTTCCCTAACTGCCAGGACTTACCTCGCGGATGGACAATTTCTGCCAAATCCAAGCATCAGCAGGAATAGCCCTTCTCTGTCTCTTCCTATTCCCTTTATCATTCAGTCTCTCTCTCTCTCTCTCTCTAACACACACACACCAAAAATTATAACAAGAAAAAAGAAAATATTCTTGCCCAGATAGGTAGATAGGCTGAGATGCTTAGATACTTTGCAGCTGATAGGTGGATGAATTTCAAGGATCAAGGAAGGAATGTGTTGTATTTATTCATTTGCTTTATATTCCATCCTTTATTACCATGCTTAAGTTTATTCACTAATAGGCGAAAACCTTGCAGTTTAAGAACATACCTATAGCCCACAGATATTTCTATCAAACTTTACAAAGCAGGGGAATTGGGCTGCTATACTGAATGCACCAGGGGAGCAGGAGACCTGACCTCCTCTCTGAGATATTGTACTGCCCTACAAATTTGTAAAAATGCAAGCACAATATTGGTTGGTCTTTCACAGTCCAATCCACTTCCCATGTAGCTTGGAAGAAATAAGTATATGGTGAGTGGTGGCAGCAATGGAGGAGACTCAATTACGAAGCCAAAACCTGTTTTAAAATTATTTATTCAGCAAAGCACTTCACTGGAGCAAAGTACACAACTTGACTAAAAATGGCAGTTCGGTACAGACATATATATATACCCCTACATTCGTCATAGCCATAGCAACAGTCTCATCCTATTATTCTATGCCACTGCGATGCTCTGTCCACATACTAACTACACCCCTCTATGCATTCTTGCGAGATCTGTGTCTGCGCATGTTCAGTCTGCTACAGCAGCTCTACTCACTATTGCCTACGTGACTTGCCTGCTTAGAAGGAATGGCAGCCAGAAACCGCATCACTAGAAATCTGAGTCAAATTTATTTTTAAAATAAAAAAAATAAAAATAAAAATTATTTTTAGAAACCTCCTAACTTTTCAAGCAGTATGACAATGGAACCAATTCTTTTTGGGTTTGTTTTGAAATGAGCTTATGGGAAGCATCAGAATGGCATGGGGGGTATTTTCAATTTAACACTGAGGAATGCGAAAAATCCACACAGTAGCACACAGCCACTCTTGTTATAAAATAATTATTATAAAATAATACTCTCTCTGTGTCTCTCAGGGATGGGCATAGATTTCCAAAACATCAGACTTGATACCGAAATTTTTAAAAAAGTTTTCAAGTCCACTTACATTGCCAACCAATCCTGAACTCTTCAAGTTTACATGGAAAATATGAGGATTTTGAAAAGTTTTTTTGTTGTTATTGTGCCAATAAAAAGGGCCTTGGGGGAACAGAGGATAGGAACTCCAGGCCTCCCCCTCCCTTCTGTTCCCAGCTTACTGCTGGCTCTGTGGGGTTTCCTGGGGCAGTACATGGTCTCCCAAGCCCCACCACCACCACCACCTCTGGGGCACTAGAAAGAGCTGAGGAGGCAGTTTCCCCTCTATGAGTGATCCTGCTTCTCTCGCTGTCCTGTGAAAAGTCTTCAGAGAGGGTCAGTAGGTTTATGCTGGGTCCTCTCTGAGCAGCCTCTCTTCTACCCCCTTTGAAAGTTTTTTTTTTAAAGAGAGAGAGAGTACAAGCTGGCTGAGGCTTGCTCTTTGACCACTGGAGCTGGCAGGAAGTCAACACAGTATGGATTGGAGTCAGTAGGCCTTTAAAAGGTTAACAGACTAGAGATCCAAAGGGAAATGTAAAGTGTCTCAGGTGAGATGCTCTAGGTTTCCCTGTTAATCTCTATGGTATTAACCTTGTAAAACTCTGACATTTCAAATGGCATGAAAGCCCATCTGGATCCCAATCCTAAGTTCCCCTCTATGTAGCACAGGTTAGGTTTCATCTTGAGTGCTGTGTTCAGTTCTGGACACCACATTTTAAGAAGGATGCAGACAAACTAGAAAAGGTTCAGAGGCGGCCAACAAGGATGATCAGGGGACTGGAAACAAAACCCAATGAGGACAGACTGAAAGAACTGAACATCAGGAAAATTTTCTAACTGTTAGAGCAGTATGGCAATGGAACCAATGACCTAGGTAGATGGTGAGCTCTCCAACACTGGAAGCAATCAAAAGGCAGCTGGACAGCCACCTGTCAGGTATGCTTTAAGCTGGATTCCTGCGTTGAGCATGGAGTTGGACTCAATGGCCTTATAGGCCCCTTCCAACTCTACTATTCTATGATGTGTGTGTGTGAGAGAGAGACCATATGAATGAGTGGCCTCCAATAGCATCCGTATATATATAATGTCACCATATGGAAGTGGGTGTCTTGATGGAATGCTAGAGAGCTGAATTTGGCCACTCCATTGATTACAGCAATTTAACTGCTAATCAGTGGTAGGAGAGTGATGGAAAATGGGGGGCAGGCTTTCATAGCCCCTCCCACCACTGCTGACAGTTGGTGGCCTGTCAGAGTCACATTGCATTGGGCTGGTGAGGTAGTATAGCCTATGTGTCATGAGCTGGGATGTCCTTGATTTGGATCTAAACCCAGTAATATGTTTACCTGGTTGTCTTTGGCACCTGAAGCCATCGTGTCTCAGCACCCATTTGGAAGAGGAGGATTTTGTCTTACATGGTTTTTGCCAAGATTGCAGAGACAATTTGGATGTGGAGTGTTTTAATCCTTTAGTAGTTATTATAACATCCTATCTTGTGGTTTCCAGCAACTGGTATTCAGAAGCATGCCATCTCCGACTGTGAAGGCAGAGCATACATCATGGCTAGTAGACACTGATAGCCTTATCCTCCATGTATTTACCTAATTCAAAGGAAATGTAATGAAAGGGCTTCATTAAGCACCTGAAGTTCAACATGGAGGGGGCTTGTTGGATCTTAGCCAGGAGAGAGTTCTACACAGTTGGTCCCACAATACTGAATGCATGGCTTCAGGTGGATATGAGCCATGCATCAGAGCCATGGAGAACCAACTAACAGAGACTCCCCCAAGATCTCAGCGATTGGGCAGGGATATAAAGAATCAGGCAGTCCTGAAGATATTGTGGAGTCAATTTATTAAGGCTTTGTAAATGAATAGAAGAACTTGGCCTAGAAACATATGGGTGGTCAATGCAAGCTCTTAAGCACTGGAATTATCTTTCAGCAGTAACTGTCCCCACCAACAGTCTAGACAGAGCATTTTAGACCCAAAGTTCTGAATTAGGGAAGTTTGTACTTCAGACTCCTCAATGTCAAGCATAAGTTGCATCAATAGTCAGAAAAGTCTTTGGAAATAATATGAACCAATATGCATATAAATATGAAATAATATGCACTCACCTAAATCAGTCAACTTCTGCTGTCAGCCCTGACAAACATTTTAATGGGATAAAATTCCTGGTAGGCTGGTTACATCCCACAGACTTTCCACCAACATATATATTACTTAGCCTCAGAAAAGATTGTGTCTCTCCCTTGAGAGGCTACAAAAAGTTAGAGAGCACTTGGGGCCATATCACACCATCAATTTCTGTATCACAACTCCACATTGATTTCAGTGGGGTCTTCTGCTTAAAAATGGATGATACAAGGTTAGCCCCAGGTGCCTCATAAGTCCTAGAGCCTTAGCATACCTCTGAATGAGCATGAACTTGGGTATATCATCATCCAGGTGCCAAGATGAAAAACATGCACACGTTTCCATTCAGTGAGAGGGGAGAACAGCAGATATATTACTCTGATGTTTCCATTTGGGGGGCGGATGGTTTTACCAAATTACATCCAGGCTTCAGAAAGGGGGAAAAAGGGGGGAGCTGCTATGGTATTTATGCATGCTCTTTAGTTACACAAGGCTCAATTCTCTTTTATCCTAAAAGCATTCTGAGATAAGAGTGCTATATTACATCTAAAGACTTGGGGTTTATGAAAGGTATCACAGGAGAAGCAACCTCTGTTGAAAGATTTATGGGAATGGTCAGCATTTCCCCTTCAAACATTTAAGGTAAAAGTAGTTGTTCCATGTTGGGCAAATTAACTTTGCCAAAACTGAGTTCTGTTTCAGAAAACTTGCTGTTGAATCAACGATTGCTACCTGAGGTCTCAAGCCTGCCATTCTATCAGGTTATTTTACCTGTGATACTGTGTTCTGTAGAAGATTTCTTTTCCCAAATAACGGTTGATGATAGCTTGGTGTTATTTAGCATCTGAACCTGGATAGTATAATATACAGTACAGTAGCAGCCACTACAGTGCCTTCCAGCTGTTGCTGGACTTCAACTCGCATCCCTTGTGGGTGCTCTTGGATTTATCTTTGGTCTAGGTGGCTTCAGTGGCTAGGACTGTCTTTTACCAGCTTCACCTGGTACAACTTTTGTGATCATTCTTGGACTAGGATATCTTGACCACAGTAGTCCAGGCACTGGTAACTTCAGAACTGGATTCCTGCAATAAACTCCTTACACCTTATTTGCAAACTGCAGTCAGTACAGAATGCTGCAGCACAATTGCTGACAAGAGTGAGAGTTTGTCAGCATATTGCACCTGTGCTCAAAGATCTGCCCTGGATGCTGATTTGTTACCAGAGCAAGTTCAAGGCTTTACTAGTTGTATAAAAAGACCTTAATGGGTCTTTACTTTAAGGATCTCGTTGCTTCATACATGTCTATTCTACTGCTTTGATCTATGGAACTTCCACTTTTACAAATGTTATATAATGTTTGTTCTGCATTGGCAAGGAGTGCTTTTTGTGTGGGGAAGAGTGGCAGCTCAGTGGTAAAGCATCTGCTTTGCATGAAGAAGATCCCAGGTCTGATCATCAGCACCTCCAGTAAGGAGTAGGAATGTCCCCATTGGAAACCCTGGAAAACGACTGCCAGTCAGTGTAGACAATATTGAGCTAGATGGACTAATGGGCTTACTCGGTATAAAGCAGCTTCCTATGTTCACATATTTCACCTGTGCTTTGGAACTCAGTGATGATGATGATGATAACATTTATTTCTCATTCTTCAGTTCCCAGGGTGGGTTACAACAGTTTAAAATGCATCCTTAAAAACAATTTAGAACAACTTACAATCACAATCAGCACTAAATAGGGTGGTTCCTAACAATATCCATTTCAGATGTCAAAGACTAGCATAAACAGGTGTATCTTCAGCATTCACCTGAAGATATTTCAGACATTCAGCATTATAGATGCCTGCTGAACACTTTTTTATTTCAGCAAGCCCACCCGGATATATTATTTAGTTACTTATATGTGTTTTAAAGTATTTGCTGATTTTTATCTGTGTTTTAGTGACGATTATATTACACATACTTGTTTTTAACTGCCCCCTCCACTTTTATCTGTAGACTGCTGGGAGAGTTTTCTGATTAAGTGGGCTATAAAGCCTCAAAATAAATAATCCAGAATCCCCATTGCCACAGAATCCTAGCCTTATTGAAACTCTTTTTGCTTTCCATGTAACTCCCCAAATATCCTTCTAATCAGAATCAGACTACATTAAATTTTCCATTTCATCAAATTGCTGTAGCAATACCCATGAGGGAGGAATGTTAGATCAATGCCATCTTGTACCTCGTATGTCTGTTCTGGATGGGGTTGCACTCCCTCTAAGGTATCAGGAACATACTCCTGAATTTGCCATTAGTATGGATGGAAAGATCTGTCAGCTTCACTTCTCTCAGTCTCTTATTTTTCCGATCTTAAATTGAGTTCTGCAGCAATGTGCATTGTTTTTAAAAAAAAAATCCTCAGGAAATTCTTCAGCATTTTTGTGTGACTTTCTCCCACTAAACACTTTTTTGCAAGCAACTTCTACTAATATAATGCATTTCTGTAAGTTATGTTCACTAATAGATTTATTTTTATGCACATTTCCCCTAATATATCCATTTTTGCAAACCTTGTTTGGCTGCATCACAAAATTCAAATGTGTACATTTTGTAAGGATAACTGTTTCTGTTCTAATATTGTTTCAGAAAATGCAAATTTGGTAAATTCATCTTTAAATATGAACAAACTGAATTTCTTCTCCATGCCTCATCATTAGAGGCCCAAGCGTGCGCTGTGGCTAGGAGTACCTTTTTACCACCTTCTTTTGATATGCCTGTTACTAAGGATGGGACCTACTTGTTAGTATCTGTTTGATTGTACTCCATTGAATTGTCAGGCGTTTCCATTTCAGATTATTTTTCCACTGTCATTTGCTTTTACCGTTCCAATTTTTCCCCTCCCCCAAAATAATGATATTGTTAATAATGTTTTCCTTTTGGATAGGAAAGGAAAGTAGTTTTCCCTCTGTGCAGTGCAAATGTGCCCAACTCCCAACTCCCTCCTTCCCCTTATCCTCTTCCTCTCCTCCAAAATGCTATTGAATCCTTTTCCCCCATCCCTAGGAGAAACCAAGAGATAGATTTAAAGCAAAGCAAAGACACAGGCTGGTCAATTTCATGTTAGCAAAGCAAAGATACATGCTAGTCAGTTTGTTATTAGCAAAACAAACACATATGCTGGCCAATTTCATATTAGGCTGGTCAGTTTCAGCTTCGCATGGCAAAGATACAAGCTGAGCAAAGCAAAGACAAGGCCTGTAAAGCAGACAACAGGCTGAGCAAAGCAAGGACATAGGCTGCAAAGCCAGGCCACAGGCTTGTTGCTTTCAAGTTAGCAAAAGAGAGAGATGAGCTGGTCAGTTTAACTTAGCAAAGCAAAGTTTGATGTATTTGTGTTTTTTTTAAAAAAGAATCTGTTGTCAGAAAAAGTCAGCAATATTCACAGCATTCAGGAGGGGTCTACAAGGATAGCAAATCCTCAGACTAGTGGAAAGTCTAGTGCCAAGTTCAATTCTAGCAAAATTCTCACCCATCCCTACTGTAAGAAACGTGGTTTTAACGTGATTTTCCTTAAAGAAAAAACCCCTATGAGACCCCAAAAATGGTCTCCTGTGGAAGACCCACGACAGAGACAAGTGTGAATCAGTTTTAAAAGCTTTTATTTTTGTTCTTGCAAGGACGGGTGTCCTACCAGAAGGCAGACACACCCAAATGACATTGGTACAAATCTTTTATCCCCTAGCCCGACGCTTCATGCGCTCCCCTGTTTTCCCCATTGGTCAGGTACTTCCAGGGTTCACAGCCTATCAGATCCGCCTGTCCCTGTCACATGAAACTCCTCCCCTGTTTACATCTCCCACTCCTCAGTTTTAGGCTACCTTATACCCTTATTTATTATTTCCCATATATGGTATTTTACTCCCCTCCCCTCCTCATTAACTAAGCATAAAAAACTCCCTTTACATCAAACAAAGCAATGAAGGGCTAAAAACATCAGCTGAATTAGTCAAGTGTAAATCCCCTGTCTATTTTAAAGTGGAACTTGACCACAAACTGTCTGTTCTGGCTGCTTTGTTTGAACTTCAGACAGATGTCCTATTCTAAGAAAAAGCCCCTTTTCTCTATCTACGTTAACTCCAGCTTCTATAGAATTATCTACTGCAAACAGTCTATTAACCTATTAACCATTTATTCTTAACAATAAAAATCACACATTTTATTTATCCTTAACATATTCTGAAAAAGCAACACATTATATGCATTTCTCTCAATCTTCCTCTTTTATTTTATAATTTTTCTGTTGTCTTTTTCATTAAATTCTCATGCTTCTGTTGAACTCTTCTAACATGGTCTCACATCGAGCTTCCTGGGAGGATTGAGAATCTCCTTCTGGTTCTGCTAAAAGTAACATATTTTCATTATAAGGATGAGGTTCCAAAGGCATCTGTTTAGTTACAGCTGTCTCTATTAGTTTCTGTGCTAACCCTCGTACACATGGTATGATGCAACATCCTACAACAATAAATACCCCTGCTACTATTATCGATGAGGTAAATATATAAAATCCATCCCTTCCATTTTCCAAACTTGGACTCCAACCACCCAGTAAGTTGGTCATCTATACCTGATTGAGTCTATATAAATACCTTTATTAATCTATTGCCTCTCTTTTATTTCTTCTACTAAACATTTTAGTTTGTTCAAATGCCAGGGTAAATGGTTTTTGCCAATTGTGCTATAGCACATGTCCCTGTCCAGTTTTTAGGAAGGATAGCCTGTCATGTTCCACCTCAACAATACCACAATAAGTCTGCCCTTGTTACCTGAGGGTGAGAAGAACTACTCAACCCATCTCCTGTACAACCATCCAAAGTTCCCACCTCTTGAGTGAGTCCTAGAAACTCTGGCGAACACTGAAGGTGTCCTTAGTCTTCTAGGTTTTAAGGCTGGGAACTGGTGGGAAAGCTCTTGACAGGGTCTCATTGTTCCAGGCATTCTCATGCTGATACAGAGTCAACAGGCAACTTATTTTAGTGGTACTGTCTGGTCCTTCTATAGAGGAGGGAGCTATTTGTGCCATTGGCCTGCCTGCTGCACAAGCATAGCAGTTCAAATATATATTTTACCCATCCTACCCAGGCATTTTATTTCTCCATATCCTGTCTCTATTTTGAATATAAGCATATGGGCTAGGACCGGCCTAACCAAACTGCAATTTAGACTCCCCCTATCTTCTCATAAACTCCTGTCTCACCCCTCTGCCTCCCACCAGACTTCTGCCGGCTGCCTACTTCTTCTTCCTCTGGTTATTAAAGCAGAATGCACATATGTTCCTAGCCTGTTTGTCATCCATTTCGCCCCTGGTGTTGTAGAGAGTGTTGAGGCAGGGTTGTCCCTCCTCACTGTCCTCGCCTAACAGCAGGACATTGGTCAAGTGGGCAATATAGCTAGAAGCCAGACGCAGTGTCTCAATCTTGGAGACGGGTTTGAGGGGAATGAGGGTGCGGAGGGTCATAAAGGCCATGTTAATTTTCTGGGTCCGGACCTTCTGGCGGGCATTGGCCGCCTGCTGCTTTTTCACCATTATCATGAATTTTATATTTTGACATATATTTCCCTTTCCTGGTTAAACAATATAAACACAAGAATTAACACTTATTCCTATTGCTATTCCTATTCAAAACTGCCCATCCTGAACCTCCATGACTTTTACCCTATGGAGGTCAATCTGTGGTGGACTGAATGACTTTTCTTGGGCATTTTTGGCTCTCTTTTTTTTTTTCCTCTGATGGGAGTATTATTATCTGAAAACAACATTCCAAATGTTATTTTCTCCCAAGTAACACAACTCTCATTCTAACTTTCACATTACTCAGACTAATCCATCTCTTCATCTCTGGTGATCTCTTCACAAAACCAGAAATATAAGAAAATATTCAACAGACAAAGTATTATTATTATTGCAACTACAATCCAAACAATTCCTGTACAAATTACTTCAGGGATCATTATACATTTAACCCCTACCTGGGGGTATTCTATTAGGTGTCGTTTCAATCTCGAGGGGTATTTGTACTAGAACCCTTGGTCTTAAGTGTCCAGGTTTCTTGTATACAAATATTATTGGTTGAAACCTCCTCACTCCCCAACAGGCAGAAATTTGGTTTCTATTATAACAGGTAACCTTCTTCCCATTTGTCATTCAATCTTATTCCTTAAAAGGGGTTCTAACCCAAGTTCCCTTTCATTCCCACCCTGAACTCCAAGTATCTAATTCTGGAATTAATAAAGTCTCAAATCTCTCCTTATCTGTCCAGTTTTGATCCTCTAACTCAATCCTGTAGGAGTTTTTCCAAAGAAGTAGTCGTGATGTCTGTCCAAGAATGTCTTTGTGTCTTATCAACAGCAGACTCCAACGACGGGGTTTTGGGCCAAAGGCCCCAAACTCTCTTTTCCTTAGGGAGGATATAAAAGAAAATAATGCCAGTATCTAATTTTTCAATAACTGATTCTTGGTCTCAAAGGTTAGTGTGTTCCCCACACCCCTAAATATAGTAGTCCATAATCTCCAACTCATATATACAGTAACAGTTACAAAATGTATAATAGCCATAATATATGAACATGCAAAAGGAGGGTCAGATTATACTGAATCCTGAAACTCTGGGCCATGAAGTGAATGTCCACCATCCTTGTCATGACCCAAAACAAAACTGAAATATTCTTTTGCCCAATACTTATTGTTTATCATTATGTATTGGGATAATAAATGTGTTATTCTTAACATAATAATAAAAATAATTTTAATACCATGATTATTTCTGATATTATCCAAAAACACCCCCCAACTTAAGGAGAGTTCTATAGTTAAAGGGTGTCTCAGGGCAACACCAGATAGATATATAAATTTTCCATTTTACCCTATTCCTAAACAAAACAAAACAAAGAATTCCCTTAGAGTAAAATTAAATAACCAGATACTGTTTTGCCATGGAATTTACATGTACCCCCCTTTTCCCCGGCAAAACAACATGAGCATAAGAATCCATTGAATGGGCAACTCCAATCTAGGTCCACTGGTCCAGGCAGCTGGCCACCTGCCACATCCATCGGACCAGACTCAATGATTTTCCCCCTACAAAGGACTCCACTATTTAACACTTATTATTATCAAATTTAAAACCCACACTGGTTTTATAATTATATTGCCCCTTATCTTATAACGTTATCACAAACAGGCACTTCCTCCTGGGTCCATAAATAGGAATCTGTCTGTGTCAGCACAGAGACAGTTCTTTTGTGGGCAATTTCTAAAAAGTTGGTCTTTTCAGCCTATGCTGGAACAATTTATCAAACTACTAGTTTCTCCATATTAAATATTAAAAAGTAGAGGTTCTGTTTCAGATGCTTTCTCCTAAGCCAAATGTCAGGCTGTAGTAAAAAAAAACAAAGCACGCATGTGAACCTTTCCCTGAGCGACCTGCTCAGCTGGGAAAGTCCCTGCCACTCAATTAAGAGAGAGACTGAAATGAAGTAGTCTCTTCAACTGGATGTTACCCCAAAAGTCCATTCAGACCTGGACTTTCCAGATGACCGTTGGACTGGATTTTAAGGAAACTGGCACAGCTGAAAGTCCACTTCAGTAGATGCCCAGGTGTGAAGTTTCTGGCCCTTCAAAAGAACAATAGGCTCATGGAGAAGTCTACATCAAAAGACTGGCAGGACCAATAATCCAGACCATGTAATATAAAACGGTAGGAATACCTTTTAGTTTCTTAAATATCCTTCCTTTACTTTTTATAAACTAACATTAATATGATTTTTATCCTATCAAATGATTAAAGTATACACTTGTGTCAATTCTGTATACAGAATTTCTCAATGTTTTTCATCTAACAATTTATCTTAAAATTGTGTTTGGTTTAACAATATTTATGACACTATTTCCTAATTAAATCAGTCAAATTCATTTATATCTCATTCTCCTTATATATAATTACTATAGTCATGACTCCCCTTTCTCTTCTTATGACATTGTTCACTTTCCTGGGAGTATATACTTATAACTAAATACTGCCTATTCCAATTATTTTTAATCTTGAGTGAGTGTCCCCACTCAGGCACTACTTCATAATTACTGAGAAACATTCCAAGTTTTCCTAAGAACCTGAATGTTTATACATAAATCCTTACTCATTAGACAACAAAGGAGTAGGATAGGGTAATTTCCCTCAACAGGGATATACATGTAAAATCATATGGCAGTTCCAAATTTTTAAAGTAATTGGCCCTACACTAATAACCCAAATAAAATTTATATTCATCATTTAAGGGGACCTAGTTGTCCAAACTGGAAAACCAAGTCCTATCTTCCAAAGCCATTTTAATGATTTTAATGCTAAATAAAAGATTCTTTCTTCTGGGAACTGCTGCTTTTTGCTTTAAGTGCTTATCTGAGTATGTCACAAAGACAAGAATTCTACTGGAAACGTGCCATATTTCTCATACATTTTGGACGTTTTACTTTCTTATCCTCTGCTGCAGAAGTGACAAGTGGGTAAAACTGACCACCTTTATACACATTTTATTTCTTTTTACTCTCAATTTATTTTTCTCCACAACAAATTCTCTGTAATGTTTGGGATCTCCTTACAAAATCCAGAGGATGGGTTGTGGGGTTTATCTTAACTTGGGTGCATTAATTTTGGTCTAAATCCTAACTTCCTAATATGACCTCCTGCACTTGGTTCCCAATTTCAAATTCCACTCTTTATCTAACAACTTTCTCCACCTCTTAATTGAAAACACTGGAATGAAGGGAACAGTCTTCTTCTAAATTTTCTTTTTCCTTATTTAATTTGTTTTCTGTGGTTGTGGACATTACCTATCCCACACCACCCTTTCTAACACATGTATAATGTCCAGACCACAATTCTCACCCTTATTGGATCCTTAAATTAATGGCCTTGACTTAACTTCACAACATTGTCCATCTCTTTTGTCACATCCTTAATTCCCAACACCCACAACACCAAATGATTATTCAAACCTACTTTTCTAATTGTTTTATTTCCTGTTTGATGAAACTGGGGATAATTTCTATAATTGGTACTGATGGAACTAATATATTAATTGTGATTGGTTCTGACTGTAAGGCAGTTTCTCTTGCCTTTTTAATTAACTACCTTATTTAGTTACTGTATAAATACCCATACATCCATAACTTGTATCCCCCAGTGACTTCCTTTGTGTAGAATAGTCATTATTATTTTCTATTTCCTACTGATAGTTACAATCTGTTCTTTTCAAATTTCAAATTTATTGCCAATTCTACTAGTAAATCCCTTCCTAATAAATTATTTCCTATTTAGGGTATATAGACCAGTTTTTCCCTTTGATTTTAATTGGGTTGTTTGCACTTGAGCCTCTTCAAATACTGGCGCATCAAATGCTTCACATGATACTGATAACTCACAAGGTGACAGATTCATACCTTTGGGGATGTAATTCAAAGATGATCTGGCAGCTCCAGTGTCTGTTAGAAACACTACTTCTTCCTCCCAGGGTCCCACTTTAACATTTGTCAAGATTTCCCAGTGGGGCCCAGTTTCCCTGACTTCCCTATTGTTCATCAAAGGCCATTAGTGATGCGTTATTTTTCTCCTTCTTTAAGTCAGGGCATTCTCGTTGGAAGTGTCCAAATTTCCCACATAACCAACATCCGGCCTGTGGGCCTGTCCATTTCTGATTGGATTCTATGTCTGGTCTGTTGGTTCTACCCCTCCCTCTGCTTCTGAATCCATCCATTTTCCTTGTCTTTCTGACCTGATTTTGATTCATTGTTTTAACCTGGTTCTTTGCAATCCTTAATGGATAACAATTCCCTTCATAGTTTCTCTTCCAACATAATGCATAATCTGATTCTTCCTGTGAGAATGGTTCTTTATTGTTCAAAAAGAAATTTAAACGTTGACAAAGCCAAGCCTCAAAAGCTCCAAATTTGGGCCAAAATATGGCTGGAGGTTGTAAGGGTTGGCTTGGCCATTCAAAACAACAATATCTAATCATCCTTTCCTTGTCCTTATCCTTTGTACAGGGTAAATCATCCCACACTCTTAACATTACTCCCAATTGACTTTCAGGTGGTATTTTAATATCCTTTGTACTTGGGACTGGACTTTTGGGAAAGACTTTCTTAGAACTCTTACTCTCCATTTTATTCATTAATCAGATCTTCTTTCACTCTTTTCTTTCGCTTCGTGTTTACAACACGTCTCAGTCACACATATTCAGGTCTGACACACACTCACACTTTTAAGGCTAGTACCTTCCTCTTACTGTTTTACACACAAGAAGACAAGGTCCAGCCTGGGACTTTATCCCCCACTCCTCCTGTCTCATACACAGGACAGTAAGGTCCAGTCCTTGACCAAAGTCAGGGAGACTTGAGCTCCTTACACTTTGTTATCAAGGTCAGGGAGACTGTAACCCCTCACACCCCAGTTATCCAAAGTCAGGGAGACTTGAACTCCTCACACTTTGGTTTCTGACCACTAAGATAATACTTGCACCCTTAATAGTGGTTTTCTTACCTTAGTCCATCGACGGAGTCTGTCTGGTCAAGATCACACATGTCTAGGCAGTGTGCCTACCATTCCAGGTCTTTTCCTTCCAAGAAACCCACACCCAAGGAATTTCCCCCTGATTCACAATGTCTGGTCTATTGAATTAGGTCCTGGGACATTTTGTCAGTTGAAGAACCAAACTGTCTCCTTTACTACCTGGGACTGTTGAAAGGTCAACAGGACGCGTCTTCCCACAGTAGAACTAGGACCAGTGGTCACTTCAAGGACTGGATCCCGGACGAGCCCCCATCTGTAAGAAACGTGGTTTTAACGTGATTTTCCTTAAAGAAAAAACCCCTATGAGACCCCAAAAATGGTCTCCTGTGGAAGACCCACGACAGAGACAAGTGTGAATCAGTTTTAAAAGCTTTTATTTTTGTTCTTGCAAGAACGGGTGTCCTACCAGAAGGCAGACACACCCAAATGACATTGGTACAAATCTTTTATCCCCTAGCCCGACGCTTCATGCGCTCCCCTGTTTTCCCCATTGGTCAGGTACTTCCAGGGTTCACAGCCTATCAGATCCGCCTATCCCTGTCACATGAAACTCCTCCCCTGTTTACATCTCCCACTCCTCAGTTTTAGGCTACCTTATACCCTTATTTATTATTTCCCATATATGGTATTTTACTCCCCTCCCCTCCTCATTAACTAAGCATAAAAAACTCCCTTTACATCAAACAAAGCAATGAAGGGCTAAAAACATCAGCTGAATTAGTCAAGTGTAAATCCCCTGTCTATTTTAAAGTGGAACTTGACCACAAACTGTCTGTTCTGGCTGCTTTGTTTGAACTTCAGACAGATGTCCTATTCTAAGAAAAAGCCCCTTTTCTCTATCTACGTTAACTCCAGCTTCTATAGAATTATCTACTGCAAACAGTCTATTAACCTATTAACCATTTATTCTTAACAATAAAAATCACACATTTTATTTATCCTTAACATATTCTGAAAAAGCAACACATTATACGCATTTCTCTCACTACCAGCTATGGCTATATCTCAGTCAGAATACCCTGGCCACTGAAGTCCATGCATTGGTAACCTCGAGGATGGATTACTGTAATGTGCTGTATTCCATTGGGCCTAATCTGGAAAGTCCAGATGGTGCAGAATGCAGCAGCTAGGTTACTGATAGCTAACAGCATCTGATTCCTCTGCCAAAACATTTACACTGGCTGCCTATATGCTAGTGGGCCAAGTTCAAGTCTCTCATGTTAATATACAAAGCCCTGAAAATTTAGGTCCAGTATATCTGAAGGACCACCTGAGCCCTCAGTCACTGGCATTATCTAAAGCAGCACTGCTAGTTGTCCTTTGTTTTACAGAGGCCCGACAGACTTCAGCTAGAAGTTAGGCATTCAGTGTCACCAGTCCCATAGTATGGAATGCTCTTCCAGCAAAGATTCAGCAGACACCCTCACTGTTGACTTTCAGATGTCTCTTGATGACCTTTTAAGGCTGACAGGCCCATTCAGTTTAAATTTTCTTAAGATTATCCATTGATTTTTAGTAATTATTTTCTATTGTTTTATGGTATTTTTGTTTGTTTTATTGTATTTATATATACTGCTGTACACAGCCTTGATATTTTACATGAAATGGCAGTATATAAATACTTTTTTAATAAAGAAAAATAAAATAAATAATATACTCTTGTGAATACCTTGAAGCATATGCAGCCCTGGGCTCCTACTGGGAGGAAGGGCGGGATATAAATTGAATAATAAATAAACAAAATATCTGCAAGAACTTTAGAAGCCACAAGTGACCCTCTAGTACTGTGATATGATCCTGGCAGTGGTTTGTCCTCAATCTGCCATGAGTGAAGCTCCCAGATAGTCATCAAGGGCAGATTCATAGATAGCACATTACAGTAATCTGTCTTTGGGGCAGAATTCTGCTCACATGGGAGCCATTGCATCTGCTTCAGAGCAGCACACTGAAGAAGATCAGTTTACCAAAAGGAGAAGAAAGAAACAGCAAAGCACAGCACATCCTTCAAAGGGAGATTACTCTTGGGCATTACACTTGTCACATTCTATGACCGTGAGCTGAAGCTGTAATAAAAAACATTGCACATCTCAATAGCGCTGATGAAGTTTACTTGATGAACACATGTTCAGTCATAAGTGGTGGCACAAGGGGTCCCTTTGCACTAGCAAAGAGAAAGGAAGGAAGAAAATGTAATTAGCATAACATGCAATTACCATCACATTGTAATGCCAAGTTAGTTAGAGCATAAATGTGTCAGTGGTGACAGTTTACATTAAATTGTTCCTTGCATTCTGATGGAATCATAACTTGATGCTAATGATCAAGCCACCAAAGAAATCCAGAAGTCCCAGTGCTGGTGCATAAATGTAATCAAAATCTTCACATCACAGCATTCTCTCTCTCTCTCTCTCTCTCAGGGTCTTTTCATGCTTCAGCTCTACAGCCCACATTTGTAAAAGGCTTCTAGGGTTGTGAACAGAATCTATAAGATCAGGGCTAAGGAGCTTAACCTTAGGAAGATTAGACTCACATCTGTTAGGTCCCAGAGGTTGGACAAACAGGAATCATTATCAGCCAGTGAGATGTAGTGGTTAGAGTGCTTGAGTAGGACCTGGGAGACCAGAGTTCAAATCTGCACTCTTCACTGAAGCTCATTGGGTAGCCACGGGCCATTCACTATCTCTCTCTGCCTAGTCTACATCACAGGGTTGTTGGGAGGATAAAATGGGAATGGGGATAACTATGTAAACAACCTTGAGCTTCTTGGAGAAAAAGATGGAATATACATGTAATAAATACTCTTAATGTAGCACAGTCCTGGTATCACTTTGAGCAAGAGAGAGAGAGAGAGAGAGATGTAAATTGTTGCTACCTTGTAATAGCTTATATGCATAAAAACATGAGAAAATTGCATAAGCAAACATATAACATCACAATATAAAACAATTATATATTGATTTCAGTGAGTCGTGAACTACTGAGCACAGGAATGTTATGGGAGGGTTCAGTCTGAGCACTTTGTTCTGCCCACAGGTAGCCATATTGGTTTAGGAATTATCCTTGCACTATTAGATCAGAACAGGTCTGGTGTTATTCCTTGACCCAAACAAAGTTTCTGGATAGGGTGGTCAAAATTACTCATGGCCAAAAAAGATGCAATGTATCACTGAAAGAAAGAAAAAAGGACACAGGTTTGCATAAAATTAGCTAATTTATATGCATAGGTGTAAATTTAGAAATAATGACTATAATTTATATGGCAATACATCTCACCATAGTGGAGAAAAGTGAGACCAGGTGATCTATATGTTCTCAATTAAAGGTGTAGGTCTCCTACTGGGAGGAAGGGCGGGATATAAATCAAATAAATAAATAAACTATTGATGAGGAACTTCAAGCCTTTCCCTGCTCTCCCTTATGATTCCTTATCTGTAAACCACATTTGGACTGAACAGCCCTCAAATGGAGGGCACCTTCAAATAGAGAGCTTTCCTTAGACAGCCCTTCAAAGAGGGTTTTCTTCTATAAAGAACATAGGAAGAGGACCTTCAGTGTTGTGGCACCGACCCTGTGGAATTCCCTCCCCTTAAATATTAGACAAGTGCCATCTCTGTTATCTTTTTGGCACCTTCCTCTTTTAACAAGCCTTTTAAGTAGAGACCTTATCCCAGTCTGCATCTCTGTTGGAATTGCTTTCTAAGATGTTTTTAAAGATTTTTTTAAAAAAAGATGTTTTTAAGATGTTATGTTTTAAAGTCTTTTGTTTTTAAGATGTTTTAGTGCATTTAGTGTTTTTGTTTGCTGCCCTGGGCTCCTTCTGGAAGGAAGGGTGGAAGAAGAAGAAGAAGAAGAAGAAGAAGAAGAAGAAGAAGAAGAAGAAGAAGAAGAAGAAGAAGAAGAAGAAGAAGAAGAAGAAGAAGAAGAAGAAGAAATGTATACATGGCCATGCTAGTCCCAAATCCCTTCAAACAGAGCACTGTTTTTGCAAAGTAGTATATATGCCCACCCCACTTCTAGATCAGGATGGGCAAATCTTTCAGTTTTGGTCTCTGTTTCTCTCTTTTCCCCCAGTCTTTATCTCTCCAAATTTCCATAATTTAATTTGCAGTTGTTGTTGTTGTTGTTTTAAAAGACCTATTAGAAATTCCTCAGCATTTTAGTTTAAAATTCTCTTAATATACATGTTTTTGCAAGCAGTTTCCCCTAATATTTTTCTATGTCACTTTCACAAATATATGCCTTGTTATGCACACTTTACCCTAATATGTGCACGTTTGTCCACATTACTTGGATGGAGAACTGCACTGCAAAACATGGAGAGGTGCACATTTCAAAGGATGGCTGAATTTTGGTTCACATATTGTTTTGGCAAGTGTGACTTAGGTAGCTTCACCTTGAAACGTGAACCAAACTGAATTTCCTATTCCCACTTCCAGGTCAGGCTTGTTTGCTTATCTAAGCTGCTTGGAAATCAGCATGTTGTACATAGATTTCCTTTTGTCACACAGGGCCATATCTGATAGTTATAGCACTTCACATCCCTTCTCTGCACAGTCCTTACAATAGCTCTGGAATTTTTATTCCCATATTGCAAAAGGAACCAGGCTGATACACCGTGACATCCTTTAGACCCCTCCTGTGCTTTAACAGCACCGTCTACTTAAGATGGATGTCATCATGCTGGCTCTTACTTGGATGGAAACCTCAATGGGATTCTGTGTACTCACAACAGCAAATTTAGGAATGAGATATGATTAACTTATGGTATCCCCAGAAGGGCTTTTAATTGCACAATTCTTTGAAAAGGCCTACTTAAGCCATTGCTTTTGGTCCTTGGCTTGGTGATAGGACAAGTCTGTTGTCTGGGTACCCATTCATAAACAATTACTCCTAGGGGAGAGATGTTTAGCTTGCATTTCTGGCATGGTATTTTGAAAATGAATCAACACTGGTGAAAATTGCAAAATCTATTGTCATTTTCCATTACAAAATGGCTTCAAATCAATCTAAATGCAATCTTCCTTGGGATAAGTATGGTCTCCCTACCCCAGGATAAATCATTGTTTACTGGCTGACTGCTGAATTTAGCTTCAGGCTAATGTTTTTGGTCACTGAGTAGCTTTGTTTATGTTGCCAAGATCAAATGCGTTTTTCTTTCCAGAAAATGACTGGTAGGATATGACTTCAGGGACACTGGAAACTACCTTATACCGAGTCAGACCATTGTTCCATCTCACTCAGCATTATCTACACAGGATTAAAGATAGACATTTCTCTGAACCGTACCTGGAGATGCCAGCAATTGAATCTTGGGCCTTCTACATGCAAAGCAGTTGCTCTGCCACCAAACTATGGCCCTTCCCACAAAGGGACTTTCAGAGAAAAACGACCAGGAGCTTCTGGGTCCATAGCCCAGTCTGAAAATCCTAACAAGAGGTATGCAACCCCCATTCCAAGCTGGGCTTATGATTTGGACAGACCATTAGTTCAGCACTCTTCATGGGTTACGAGTGCCAACAGGGGTGGTGTTCACACACAAGGCCTAGCCCCGTGCCCCATCTTCGAGCTTCCACAGCTTTTCTCAATACCAGATTTTTTTAAAAAATAAGCATCCAATATACAGTAACAGTATTGCTATTTTTGTATTCCTTTTAATTTATGTCAATGAGGTGATCATGGTAATCATTAACATTCATTGTATACTGTAGAGTTTCTTTAGCAACCTGGAAAGAAGATGGTGGAGGCTTCTGTGCAAAGCCCTGAAAAAGGCAGGGGGGGACTTTCTCTCTACCCACTGCCTGTTCATGCAATTCCCCCTTTGCTTCCTTTCTACTGAGGTTCTTGAAGAGGGAATGAAAGAGAAGACGAGCTGCAAAATCAGGGAATCACAGGGAGGGAATCATCTACACTGACTGGCACTGGCTTTCCAGGATTTCAGACACAAATCTTTCCCAGTCTAAACACATGAAACTGACCAACATTCATCTTTGCTTTGCTAATATGAAAATGACCATCTGATCTTCTGGTTTCTCAAAGGGTAACTGACCAGGCAATCTCTCACTTTCTCCCAAGGGCTCTCTCTCTCTCTCTCTCTGTGTGTGTGTGTGTGTGTGAGAGAGAGAGAGAGAGAGAGAGAGAGAGGATCCAATGTGATTCAGGAGGAGGAAGAGGTGAAGGGAGGATTGGGTGAGTGGGTACTGGGCAAAGAGAAAACCACTCGCCTTGCCTTTCCAAAAGGGAAACATTGTGAACAAGAACAAGAAAAATACCATTAGTTTTCAGAAATTAAAAAAAAATGTAAAAGCAAAGGACAGTGGAAAAACAAGAAACACAGACCATAACTGCTTGCCATTTCAGCGGAATGTGATTTGAACCAGCATCACCAAGCAAATTCCATCTCTAATTCTGCACTCTTGGTGCATATGATCAGAGCTTGGAAAAGTTACTTTTTAAAATGACAACTCCCATCAGCACCAGCTAGCATGACCACTGGATTGAGCCGATGGGAGTTGTAGTTCAAAAAAGTAACTTTTCCAAGCTTTGCATATGATAACGTTCATTGTGCATATATACTGGCTTCTCTGGAACCCATTCATGGAAAATGAGAGTGGGCTGTATGGAATTAACAAAGTAAGCCTGAATATTCACTGAAACAAAGGCCACATCCACACCATATATTTAAAGTAGTATCATTCCACTCTAAACAGTCATAGCTTCCCACAAAGAATCCTGGGAACTATAGTTTGTTAAGAGTACTGGGAGCTGTTAGGAGACCCTTGTTCCCCCCCATAAAACTACAATTCTCAGAATTCCCTAGGAAGAGGGATTGATTGTTAAACCACTTTGGGAACTGGAAATGTATAGGTCTGATAGGGTCAGTGCAGTGATTAACATGCATGCAGACACACCAAAATGGGCAGAGAGAAAGGGCAAAACTGAGCTACTGCAGACTGAATCAAGGACCCTTGATATATGCAGGGAACCTTTACTTATTCGTCCATTCATTGATTCATTCCTTACATTTGTATCCCACCTTTCCTCCAAGGAGTTCAAGGTGGTGTACATGGTTCTCTCCTCCCCATTTTATCCTCACAACAACCCTGTGAGGTAGGTGAGGCTGAGAGACAGTGACTGGCCCAACATCACCCAGTGAGCTTCATGGCTGAGCGGGGATTTGAACCCTGGTCTCCCAGGTGAAATTCCAACGTGTTAACCATTGTACCTCTCTCTCTCTCTCTCTCTCTCTCTGTGTATATGTAATTGTTGGAGATTTTGGAAGCAAAACTGCTTTAGAGGTTCAAACCAGGATCTTAAATAGCACCAAAGTATATATTAAACATTTTTGGGGGAAACAGGATTTCTCTATAGAGAAAATTAGTGCAATAGGAGCAAAATTTGTACAATAGACAAATACTAATAGCATAGAATGAGACAAACGTGATGCCACAAGTAGCTATTTCTGAATAATCACACACACACACACACATTTTGGAATGGAAAATAGTAAATACTGGAAATAAGTAGGGGACTTCCATTGAGACATTTTGGGCCCCTCCAGACTCTATTCTGCGATATGTCATTGATACAATAATAGTGTATTAGTAGTAGATTTATATTGGACTGTCCAGACAGCATTCCACATTATTGGTTATTCTGTGATGCTTTCCCTGTGTTGTTCTATTATTGCCATCTGGAGGGGCACTCTTGCACTATAGCACAAAAGTGGGATAAAAATAAAACTTTTGTGGTAAAAGTTATGGGGTGTTCACTTATTGGAAATGACGCAGTAAGGCTAACGGAAAAAATCAATTAAAGTCCATTCAGTTCGCATTTAAAGCAAAATCTGTCAAGTGTGCACTTTCCAAACAGTATAAGAACTGAAACACAGCCATCCCTCAAAAGTAGCACTTATCCAAATTTTGCAGTTTAGTTCTCCAACTCACAATGTTCACCAACATATGTATGTTAGGGGAAAGTGTACATACAAATGAATATATTCATAAAAAATTGCATGCATTTTATTAGGAGAAATTGCTTGCAAAAATGTGTACATTAGTCAAACCTGCATACAAAAATGTGCTTATTAGGAGAAATTAACATTAAAATGCTGAAGAATTTTCATGAGCATTTTTTTTTAAAAAATAACCATGAATTGCTGCAGAAACCTAGAGAACTGAACTGGAAAAATGAGAAACTGAGAGAACCGTAATTGACAGGTCCTTCCATCCCTATGAAGCAGTATGTCTGCCTCAAAACATTTGCAGATGAGAACAGTATTGAAAGCAAGGTCACGTATAACTGCCCTGATACCAACATGAGCACAAATCATCTTGAATGCACAATAAAAAGGATGTCTGGATGGGTCTGTAGTGTCTCAAACTGGATTACGCACTGGTGTTTTAATAGTTTGGATTATATTAAAGTTGTCCACTTACATACACTTGGTTCAGAAAATATCTATACACACACACACACATATATATATTGTACATTAAGTGTGAAATGAATGTGTGAGATGAACATTAATTGCTGTTACTAGAAGCGAGAAGGAAAAATAGAAACATCCACCAAGACGTCCTTTAAAAAAGAATATAAAATAATCCTTTGCATGAATTTAATTACAAAAACACAGGCACCAGCAAGCAGTTTAATTGGGCTAAGAAAAAAATCTGTCGGAAAGTTTATATTTACCAAATGTCCATTAAAAAGATGCCACAGTTTGTGAATCTAAAAATAGTTGCCTTGAAATATATGATAAATGAGGAAGCCGTATGCTTACTGCCCAATTTTAGTCCTCTTCACAAGTTTACCCTGGAAAGTGCAAAACACAGAGGAAATGATTTGTACATTGTTTTTAAAGAGATGCTATTAAAAATTAAAATACTCCATTTCTACCTTTATCCATATTTAGTCTTGGGGAGGTTTACTGCAGAGATATAAGAGTTCATATTTCCACTTTGTTCAGAGCTGGGGACCCACTAAGCAAAAGCCAGGAGTCCCATACAATGCTATCGCTCAGGCAAAATCCCAGCCTGAACAGGAAGCCTTCATAGTCTTTGTTCTGAGCCTGTGGTTCTGAAACGCATTTTGTCAGACAGTCAACTTGATCTCTCTCTTTAACCAGGAACTATCTTATTAAACCACCAATGGTATACAGAATCTCCAAGAAAACTTGTAGTCTCTAGGGATAGAGAGGATTTGTACTACTACATTTCCAAGGGCGGACCATCTCAATAGGTCCCCAACCCTTGCAGAATGGAGTAGCTACATTCAACCCAAACCTTATTATGGAATCTTTCTGGAATGTCTTGAGGAGGTGGGGGTTGGGGGGCACTGTGCTTCAGTGATGCGACTCATACCTCCAGAGTCACTTCCAAAAAGTAGTTGTGGGAGGCTGCTGTTCAGTACCATGGGAATTTTCCTGTGGTGTAATGTAGGGTTCCATCTTGTCTCCCATGCTATTTAACATCTATATGAAGCAAATAGGAGCTGTCATCAGGAGATTTGGAGTGAGGTGCCATCAATACTCAGTTTACACCCAGCTCTACTTCTCTATTCCATTTGAATCAGGAGAGGCAGTTGAGGTGTTGAACCGGTTCTTGGGGGTAGTGATGGACTGAATGTGGGCCAATAAATTGAGGCTGAATCTGGAAAAGACAGACTGGATTATTGCAGTGTGTTGTATATGGGGCTGTCCTTGAGGATGACTCAGAAACTTCAACTGGTCCAAAATGCAGCAGCCAGATTACTGTCAGGGGTTCCCTTTAGAACTCGTATAACTCCTGTTTTAAAACAGCTCCACTGGCTGCCAGTTTGTTTCTGGGCTCAACTCAATGTGCTCTTGTTAGTGTTTAAAGCCCTAAACAGCTTAGTTCCCAAATATCAGAAACACCTCCTCCTTCCCTACAGAGCCTCTTGAGTGTTAAGATCAGTAGAGGGGGGCTTTTTGGTAGATCCACCACCCTCAGAAGCTCAGGGTGGTGGTGGTGGCCCGGGAGGGGACATTCTCTGTGGCAGCTCCTAAGTTATGGAACTCCCTCCCCACCGAGGCGCATCCGGCAACTACATCGTACAACTTTTGGTGAATGCAGAAGATGCACCTTTTTACCCTGGCCTTTGATGTATATTTTTCTGTGATGTTTAGGTTGTTTTTAACTGTTTTAAATTATATGTTTTAAAATTATTGTAACCCACCTGGGGATCTTTGGGTGAAAGGTGGATAATAAATAAATAAACGTTATAGTAGTAGTAGTAGTAGCAGCAGTAGTTCTGTCAGAGAGAGAGCTTCTGAGAGAGACACAGGTAAAAAAGAAGTGTTGTCCTATGGAGCTGAAAGGCCTGCTGCCAGCTTTGCCAATGGCTGAAACAAACTGAGGCAAGTTTTGGAAGGAAACACTAACTGCAGGAAACTGGTTGGAACCAATGAAGAAGGGGGTGATATACTTTAGCTACTTTATAGCTACGGGAGCATAGAACCAGCCCCCTAGAGTACCATAATAAATACATTGTTTAACACAACTATTAGACAGATTCTCCCTATATACAATTCTACACCCTGTGGAGGCAGAACAGTCCTTCCTGGTCAAAGGGAACCAAGGGTTGGTTTATGTTGGTGGGGTGGGGTCATGCTCAATCCCAGGCATCCTTTGTTGCTCCACGAACGCTCTATATTGCTCTCATTATACATCACACAGTATGGGTCCTAATGGTTCTAGCTTTGGCAACTCATAATGCAATTTCAGACATATATAATGCTGAAAAGGACTGGAGTTTGCCTCATAAGGAAAGGCTCTATGGAAGAGGATCCTAAGGGAAATCCAGTTAAATCCCCTCCAGTTCTAGAAAGCATCAACTTGGACCTCATTAATCATGCCATATGTCATTGCCCTGCATCAAAGTCTTGGGCCTAACAAGGGCCTCTTGGGGGAAATGCCCCAGCTGCTCCCAGGACAAATTCCCACACACCCTCCCAATTCATTCTGGTCCTGGTATGAAGTGGTGCACCTGCTTTGAAGAAATTCACCTGAATTGTCAGGGTGTGGACAAGGCTGGCTAAAGCACAGGTAGGCAAAACCCTAGCCTGCAGGCCACATCTAGCCGACCAAGCCATCTTCTCCCCTCTTCCCCAACACAAAAAGGGGTCTTTGGGAAATGACCACAGGAAGCAGTGGCTCCAAAAGGAACCAACACCAAAGAGGGAGGCCTTCCCCACCTTTAGTCACGAAAGCAGGCATTCAGAACTTTTGGCCATCCAACTTCCACCGTCCCTGGCCATTGACCATGCTCACAAAGCCATCTGATGGGAGCTGTAGTTCAGCAACATCTGAGGGCCAAAGGTTCCCCAAACCTGCACTAAAGGAACTGTGAAGATTAAGGATAGAAAAGTCCAGAAATGAAGGAAGGAGTAGTACATTTCTTCCAGGGAACAGCAGGACTGGCTGTTACCCCAATCTTCTCAGGTAATGAGTACCAAAAGCTCATCCTGGCTTCCTCAACACCATTTTTTCTTTCTTTCTTTCTTTTTATGAGGCTGACAACTTCCCAACTCATGAGGAATGAGCCATTTTGAAAGCCACAAGCACAGAAATAGAAATGGCCTTTAATACTTCTGTCATCTGGCATCTCAAAGAGTAGCATGCAGACCTTATATCTGACCCACTGTCCTGTTGCAATCAGAACACTAATGTTCTCCTAGCTCCTCTCTGGATGGGGGTGGGAACGGAGAGGATGCTGCATTTTGGACTAACTGAACTTTTGATAAGTTTGGAATAGCCTTCCTTGCATAATGTAGGGCATTTCAATTGGTTTGGAAGCCTGTGTATATTGATTTCCTGTGAGTAGACTGGTGTTTGGTAAGGCAGGGCAGAACCTTTGGGAAAGTCTAGACAGAAGAGATCAGAGAGATGTTGGGATATAATACTGATAGTTCAGCAAAGGGTAATGGAAATGGATGTTGAAGCATAACCTGCTGAAGAGCATTCCTTCCACATTGTGCTCCCAGAATTGTCTAGAATGTGAAAGGCATCTGAAATAACTTGAGATAAAAGCAGCCTTGTGTGCCCCTTTCCTAAAGTATGGGAATGAAAACCCGCCTTATTTATACTGAGTCAGACTATTGATCTATCTATCTCAGTATTGCCTACACTGACTGGCAATGGCTCTCCAGGTTTCAGACAGGAGCATTCCCAGGCCTATCTTGAGATGCTAGGGATTGAACCTGAGGTCTTCTGTAATGCAAAGCCAATGCTCTACCACTGAGCTACAGCCTTCCCCATGTTTGCAAAGTCACTTAAATAATGCAGACAGAGACCAGAGGAAAAGATCCTGATAATATTTCACTGGGCAAACTGAACATAAACAGTGTATAATATAAGCAGAAATAAACAAATACTTTTATCTTGCTTAGTTCAGGCCTTGTGCAGAGCAGGGAGACATAAAACCAAACATGGGGTGGGGAAGTCACCCTTAGAACTACACAGCAAATCCAAACATGTGCTACCTCAGCAAAGATCACACAACTCTGCCTGGTTGCTAAGCAATGCCTCCACCACCCCTCTTGGTTGGCTGACTTACTAATAACAGAATTAACCCTTAAGGTATAACTGAATGATCCCTGTTGTTGCACTACCAATACCCCTAAAGTGCATAGAAATAGCTAGGCTGGAGTGTGCTCTTTCAAAATAGAATAGATAGCAAAACATAAAAATAAAAATGCTTTGGAAATGTAGTATAAGGCCCACTCATAACATATGTTTGTGCATAATAATGTCCATTGCTTGATGGCTACACATCAAATGATGGCTTACCAATCTGGGTGGATCATGACAGATCCACTGCCAAGACAGAACTTTTGCATCTTCCTCACTCTGGATCAACCATAAAAGCTTTCATTCGATCAGACGTTCAGCTGCCAGCCATCAAGCACACAGTTTATCAGTGTGAGGGAAGCAAATTTACACATGGTGCATGTGTGAACAAGCACACACTGTTATCAAGTGCTTAGAGATCAAGTGCACATGCTTATGTCAACAAAGTGCCTATGCGCATGCCTGTGCGAACCAGGCTTCAGTGGAGTGGAGTGTACCTGCAATTCAAAAGACAAAGATTCAGTTCTCTTCTATGGGCATCCACAGGAATTTGCCCAAGGGAAGGAACAAAATTAATACTCCAAATAAATAAACATACATACACCTGAGAACAGGTCTACCATTTCTCGTAGCTCAGCTGACTGAGCAGTGGTGAGGCCTGGGTATCCCAGGTTTCCTCCTCCATTGTTTCTCAATGGGTAGACCTGCTGTCCATCTACAGGTAGACTTGATATCCAGACATTGTCTTTCAACTCACCGCTGAAACTCTCATTTCTTTCCTTTGCTCCCTCCACCTCCTCCACCCCTTCCACCCCTTCATTAATTGCCCTGCTGCGATGTTCACCTTTCACAAATCGCCCCCCAAGCCCTGCTTAATTTCCCTAAAACAAACAAACAAAACCAGAATAATGCCATTGGTCCACAGTTCAAGGTTGGCATGCAGTTATCTCTCTCTCCTCAGTAACGCTGCTATAACAACAGTGTAGGATAACTTTGAGTGTATAATTTGAGGAGAAATAACACAGAAGTTTTGTCTTTCTTAGTTCAGGCCTTGTGCAGACCCAAGAGACATCAAACCAAAAACGCACTCTTTAAGTCACAGCCCCACCCTCTGCAATATGCATATAATGATGATAAAAACATTTACAAAATGCCCTGAGTTAGAAATATCATGAACGTCTACCTGCCTTGCTGCTACCTTTTATTTTGGAGTTGACACATGATCACAGCCACGCTAAAATCCTGGATACCTGATTTTTTTCCTATGAGGCAGCAATCACTTCTCTGTTAGGCAAGGCAAGTATAAAAGGTTTACAAACAATCAAGAAGTTTCTTCTCTAGATTCCACACAGGTGAGGAATGGGAGCCTTATGTCCCCCCACCTATGGGCCAAGTTGGATAGGTGGGCAAAGTCACCCAACTATCGTTCACTTGATGTTACAATGAATTTGGGTGACCCGGTTTTGCCTGTGTGGCTTGAAATCAAATTGTGCCTGTAAAGACATAGTAGTATGTAAGCTCCATGATCAGCTGATTGTCAGGGTTTACAAAGTGCCGCACACCAAGCCCTGGTGATCAGCTGATTGTTTGGGCTTGCAAAGCATTGAACACAGCTCTGAAAACCCCACCAATCAGCTGATTGTTGTGGCTTGCAAAGTACCATCCACAGCACAATGCAAGCCCTGAAAATCCACAGATTGTCAGGGCTTGCAAACCCCACAACACCCAAACAATCATCTGATTATTAGGATAGCAAACTGCTGTGCCAAGGGCTTTGCAAACCCCATTTCATCCCAGCCATGTCTTTACAGGGCCCAGGCCTAATGTCATATATGATGTCAGGTGTAGGACAAGGGTATGTGACTTGGCCAAAAAAGTCTCACAGCCAAATGAGGAGACTTGCTAAGTCTAATAAGGCCTGTGGACCAGAGGCTTCCCACCCTGGTCAAGGCAATGGGTGTTTCACTCTAGCCTTCCCTTTACCATATTTGCTAGATCTGTGCTCCAAAATTTAAATCATTGCTATTACTTTATCCATTGGCTAAAATCACAGAAAGACTGTAGGAGGCTAGAATGAGAAGAACAGTGCTCGCACATTTTGTCTCAGATTTTGGCTTCTATTTACTTTATTTATTTATTTTTAAAAAGAAGAAAGCTTGCATTTGGGGATTATGACTCATCTAGCATCTCGGGGGAGCAACTGCCTCTTTGCACTCTCCCCCATGGATGCTCATGCTCTTTCCTCTAGCAATCTCTGACTGCATGATTATTTGATATTATTCTGCACCATTTTACTCTAACAGAATTGTCCTTGCATTAGCCAGTGCAATCTGCCACAAGACTGAAAGGCTGCTTATACGGCAAATTGGAACACACGACTGTGTGCATATGTTTAAGAAATGATTTTATAAATCAATCATGAACTGTGTTTTACACAGTCTAGACTTCAGTATGGCCAAGAGGCAATTATGGTTATTAATACTTTACGAAGCTTGAAACAAAAATCAAGGGTCAGAGTGAAGAGAGAACATCCACCCTTAGAACAGTAACAAATTAGTAGGTTTTAAAAAGGGCTTTAATATGTGTACGTTCATAAAACCTCATCCAGTCAGCAAAGGTGGTCTGGACACCATTCAGAGAGACAATAATTCTGTGTGCCTCAGTTGTACATCAGCTTCAAAATCTGTTCACATTTTAATATGGAACTCCTTCATTCACACTTTTTGAAACAATCTGCAAACTAAAAAAAATTATCCTTCAAAAGTATTTTTTCTCTGAATTTTCCAATGGAGTTCCGTAACCAAATAATGTTGCAAAATGTGTATAATGGTGGGAAGTGGGGGAGAATACATATTTGTGAAAATAACATTCCAAAAAAAATTATGGGGGCAATTGTTTACAAATATGCCTAACACTTGGGAAAAATCACTTAAAATGGGTGTATCAGGAGATGTTCGTCCTAAAATACTGATGAATCTTAATAAAGATTTTTCAAAAATGCAAACTGATGTGGAAATGTGGAGCACTGAAAGTAATCTTGGGCAAATGAGATATTGAGAGAAGCTGAAATTGACAGACTTATCTGTCCCTACGTCCCTTCCTATACAAGCTCTGTGAATGGAGAAAGAAGAGGGGGGAGGGGGAGAGGGGAGACTCTATCTTGACTTCAATACAAGTGGGTTTCTTTTTTTAACAGTGGCTCTTCCCATTTCAAGTTTGATCTGAGGCATGGATGACTAGGGCCATATTCATACAGCACTTTATTCCATTTCCCCGACATTTCCTTTTCTGTTAATTTGAGTTTTATCTGATCTTTCACATGATGCAAAATCCATTTCTAGAAATCTAGCAGAATCAAGTGGAAGCACTCATTTCCATGTGAAAATTGCAGGAGTTTGGTGTTTTATGTTTCCTGCAGGGTTTTTTTGCCACCACCAGTGATGTAATGAAATTTTGGGTGGTATTCCAGCATACAGAAACATGCGTGTGCATAAAGGGTTGGGGGTTGACACGTCCAATGACATCTGCTATCGTTGTCTCACACCACGCTCACTAGTATGAATGAAATTTAGCACAACATGGCAGAATATTGATGGGGGAAAAAAACACAGTTCCATAGTGGGGAGGGGACATGTCTGATGACATACACTGTTGTTGTGTCCCACCAATGGTGTGAGTGAAATTTAGTGGAATATTGATGGAGAAAAAATAGTTCCATAATGCAACTGATACTTCAGTGTGAAAGGAACATTAGACAGTGGGGCAGAAGTGCTAGCTTTATAATCAGGAAAAATAATGCAATACATCCCATGTCTGAATGCAGCCCGGGTCTTGTTCTTTGATTCTGTGATGCAGTCATCTGTATAGTCATCTGACCTATAGGATAGCCATAGGGACCAACAGTGCAACCTTAATCATGTCTACTCAGAATAAAGTTCTAATGAATTCAATGGGCTTTATTCCCAGGTAAATCAGATTAGGATTGCAGTTTAAATTGGTGGTCAGTTATCACACAAGATCTTTATGTGCTCAGTTAGTTGACTCAGAGGAGGTTCATTTGATTCATTTAAAATATTTCTTAGCCACTATTCCACAAGAGTCCAGGGTGGTATGGGATTCATGTGACAGATACAATTAAATATTAGACAGGCACTATCTCTATTATCTTTTCAGCACCTATTGAAGACCTTCCTCTTTCAACAGGCTTTTAAGTTGAGACCTTATTCCAGTCTGCATCTGTGTTGGAATGTTGGAATTGCTTTTTAATATGTTTTTAAACATTTTTTAAAAAACAATATGTTTAAAACTTTTTTTAAAAAAAGATGACCCTGGTGGGGTCCATGTTCCTGTGGTATGCTGGTATGTATTAGAGTTAGGATCAGTTAGCCTTTTTTGTTTTATCTTATTTTATATTTCCCAACAATATTATGATTAATGGTGTTTTCTAATTGTATTTCTTATGGGTGTTCTAGTTCTTTTTATGCTCCTTTTTAAAAATAAAGCTACCTCATATTTACTGGTGTGTGTTCACCCAGATGAAGATCTGGTGCTGAATCCAGTCTCTAGCCAAACATTTCCAGCCTCTAGCCATTTCAATCCGGTTTTAGGCCCGGTTTTGGCACTGAAACAGCCTTGGTCGCCCTGTATGATGACCTTTGTCGGGAGAGGGACAGGGAGAGTGTGACTCTGTTGATTCTCCTTGATCTCTCAGCGGCTTTTGATACCATCGACCATGGTATCCTTCTGGGAAGACTCACGGAGTTGGGAGTTGGGGGTACTGCTTGGCAGTGGCTCCGCTCCTACTTGGTGGGTCGTCGCCAGAAGGTAGTGCTTGGGGAACATTGCTCGACACCCTGGACTCTCCATTGTGGAGTCCCGCAGGGATCGGTACTGTCCCCCATGCTTTTTAACATCTACATGAAGCCGCTGGGTGCGGTCATCAGGAGTTTTGGAGTACGTTGTCATCAGTACGCTGATGACACGCAACTCTACTTCTCCTTTTCATCCTCTTCAGGTGAGGCTGTTAACGTGCTAAACCGTTGCCTGGCCGTGATAATGGACTGGATGGGAGCGAACAAACTGAAGCTCAATCCAGACAAGACCGAGACGCTGCTGGTGAGTGCCTTCACTGCCCAGATGGTGGATGTTCATCCTGTTCTTGATGGGGTTACACTCCCCTTGAAGGAACAGGTTCGTAGCTTGGGAGTTCTTTTCGATCCTTCCTTGTCTCTCAAGGCCCAGGTGGCCTCGGTGGCATGGAATGCTTTTTACCATCTTCGATTGGTAGCCCAGCTACATCCCTATCTGGACAATGACGACCTCACCTCAGTTGTTCATGCTCTGGTAACTTCTAGATTGGACTACTGCAATGCGCTCTACATTGGGCTGCCCTTGAAGACAGTTCGGAAACTACAGTTAGTCCAGAATGCAGCGGCCAGATTATTGACGTGGACCAGAAGGTCCGCCCATATAACACCTGTTCTGGCCCGTCTACACTGGCTTCCTATTTGTTTCCGGGCTAAATTCAAAGTGCTAGTTTTGACCTATAAAGCCCTACACGGCATGGGACCGCAATATCTGGTGGAACGCCTCTCCCAATACGAACCTACCCGTACACTGCGCTCAACATCTAAGGCCCTCCTCCGAGTACCATCCCATCGAGAAGCTTGGAGGGTAATGACTAGAACTAGGGCCTTTTCAGTGGTGGCCCCCGAACTGTGGAATACTCTTCCTGATGAGGTGTGCCTGGCGCCGACGCTGTTATCTTTTCGGCGCCAAGTGAAAACTTTTTTATACTCCCAGGCATTTTAAACTGTATCTTCAAGTGTATTTTATAGTTGTATTTTAACAGTATTTCATTATTGTCGTATTTTGATGTAGTTTGGTTCTTTGCTTGTTTGTTCTTTTTTTGATTCTGTTATATCTATTGTATTTATATATTGTGCTTGTTTTATTTCTGATGTACACCGCCCAGAGAACCTTTTTGGCTTAGGGCGGTATATAAATTAAATTAAATAAAATAAATAAAATAAATGGCTGATTTGCTACTGAATAAACCTGTTTGCCTGAGGCTCCAAGAAGCAGACAGTCTGGTCTTAAGCTCTTGCTTTCTTTGCCCTTGCTTTCTTTGAGTCTCCTGGCCCAAAATGGTGGACATAAGGAATGGTGGTAGTGTTTTACCTTACAGGGTTGGTGTTAGGCCCTGGTAATTTGGCAACTGCTGCTTGCTTTCAAAAGCTGGTTCTCAAGGGTTTGGGGGACAATGATTTTGACAGCAACTGTTGGCTTTTCTCCAAGTGTATTGCATTTCTGCTATTCACTGCAAGATCACCGTAATTAAGAATTAGTGCTTAGATCTTGTGTTTTTCCCCCTACGCCCTCCCATTTCCTTTTCCTTTTGTGCCATGTCTCTTAGATTGTGAACCAGAACCTTTTAGTTGTAAGCTTTTCACAGAAACCTTTTTTAGACAAAAACCAGGAAACAACAACAATTTGAAGCACAGACATTCCAGAAAATTTAAAGACATGGGCAGGCTGGTTTGGAATGTTGACACCCCTTCAGGTGTCTGGGTCCAAATCTGTTCAGGTAAGATCATGCAGATAGGATTTCTGTGTGTTCAGGTACCCAGTCTGGATAAGTGATACAGAAAGAAGGATGTCCTGGGTTTCTTGTGCCAGGGTAAAGTTTTAAGCTTGGCTGTTGGGCTTAACTTTCAGGCAGGATCCCATTCTTTGGTCGCTTGTTAAAGAGTTGCTTAGAAAGGAAGTGAGGTTTGTAAGCAATGAAATCTTCTGGCAAGCTTCAAAGGGTCACACAACCAGTATCCATGGTATTCCTGGACCACAAACTTTACCCATAGGCTGTTGGAGGATCACTTGCTTTGGAGGCTCCTGGTTTATTTATACACAGCTTATGTTATTCATAATTCACATTGGCTTGTTTGAAATGTCCAAACAATTATCCATTGATATAAAGCCAGTTTCAATGTATCTTCAACAATCCAGTGCATGAGATATCTGCCCCTCGCCCTGCTTGTTTTGGTTATCCCACAAATAGACTTTTCTCTGAATAAAATACAATAGTGCTTCTTTACACTCTAGAGAACAGAGAACGGCCGGAGTTTGGGAGCGGCCTGCACCAACGAGGGGGATTGGGGGGCGCCGGCCCGGTGGGCACCCTGGCCCGTGCCTTCTGGTGGTCGCTGGCGTTCTCCATCACCGGCATACCGCTGCAACTCTGCTGTCGATATTTCTTGAGTGTGGGAGTTGGCTGGCTGACGACGTGGAGGACGTGGAGCAGCGGATCGGGGCGCTGCCTGTCCTCTGTGGCTTGTACACAGAGGAGAGGAGGAGACAGAGGGGTGGAGGACAACGAAGCACTTTAACACTTTTACGTGGACTTGTCTGGGGGTGGGGGATTTTGCTCGAGTCCCAGACGGGAGGAGGACATGTGCATATTGGAGAGGGCTCCTGTGGGGAGGGTGGGAGGCCACGATATTGAGAGGCTAGGCGGCAGATGCTGGAGGTGTGTGAGGAGCAGGCCAGACCAGTTTCGGGGAACAAGGGATAGATGCATAATATCCATCCCCTGTTCCGGGCCTGCCCATCACCAGAAGACAACTGGGGGATGTACGACTCCATCCAACCTTCGACTGCTGTTGTGTAACGTCAGGTCTGTGGTACAGAAAACATCGCTCATTCATGACATGATCGTGGATGAGAACACAGACCTGGCGTGTATTATGGAAACCTGGCTGGATGAGGCCTCAGCTCCTGTGCTTGAGGCCATGTGTCCAGTCAGTTTCCAGTACGTGCAGCAGCCGAGGATTGGTAGGCGGGGAGGGGGAGTGGCAGTCATCTATCAGGGGTCCTTGAGTTTTGCCAGACTCCCTCTCCACGAGACCAAGTTTCTTGACTGCATGTACTGGAGGTTGGGCCCTAAGGGCAGTTTAGGGATCCTGCTTGTGTACCGCCCACCCCGCTGCACGGCTGCGTCCCTGACCGAGGTGCTCGAGGTTGTCTCGGATGTGCGGGTTCTCTCCCCCAACCTTCTGGTTTTGGGGGACTTTAACCTACATGCCGAGGCGGCTCTCATAGGAGCTCCTCGGGATTTCATGGAAACCATGACTTCCTGGGAACTGCACCTTAGTAATTTTGGGTCCACCCATGTAGCCGGTCATGCTCTTGACCTTGCGTTTGTCTTGGGAGAGGGAGGAAGTGCTCTGAAAATGGGGGCTGTTTCTTCGAACCCCGTGTTATGGTCAGATCACTATATGGTGAACATGGACCTCTCATTGCCGCACACCCTCCGCAGGGGAACAGGACCTATTAGGATGGTCCGTCCCAGACGCCTGATGGAGCCAAAGGGATTCCTGAATGCGCTGGGAGATTGGGAGCCATCAGAAGGTCGCCCGGTCGAAACCCTGGTGACAGAGTGGAATAGGGAGATCACCAGGGCAATAGACCGGGTGGCTCCGAAACGTCCTCTCCTCCTGAATAGAACTCAGATTGCACCCTGGTATACACCACGCTTATGGGGTCTGCGGCAGGAGGTGAGACGACTAGAGCGCCAGTGGGGGAAATCTCGCTCCGAAGACGATCGGACACTGGTTAGAGCAGGAATAGCTGCCTATCAAGTGGCAACAAAGGCAACAAAGAAGGATTTCTTTGCTGCCTCTATTGCATCCGCAGAGTGTTGTCCCAGGAGGTTGTTCCAAGTGGTCCAAAGACTGGTCGGTCCGGTTGCGCAGGAAACCTTGGAGCATTCTAAAGCCTCCTGTGACACATTTGCCAAACACTTTGCTGATAAAATCGAGCGCCTGAAGAACACGATTCCGTACGTCGTGGACACAGGAAGTGGGCCAGAGTCGGCCAGTTGCATCCCGGTCCGGTGGGATCGGTTTCAGCCTCTTCCCTCTGAGGAAGTGGACAAGATGCTCTCTACTGTGAGGCCAACCACCTGTCTGTCTGACCCTTGCCCTACGTGGCTCATTGTGGGCTGCAAAGAGAGACTGAGCGAAGGGATCAAGGCAGTGGTAAATGCTTCCTTGAAAGAGGGTGCACTGCCATTAGCCCTTAAGGAGGCAGTAATAAAGCCCATTCTGAAAAAGTCCTCCTTGGATCCCCAAGAGTTAAACACCTTTCGCCCAGTCTCTAATCTACCATTTTTGGGCAAGGTAATAGAGCGAGTGGTGGCCACACAGCTACAGTCACACTTGGATGAAGCAGATTATTTAGATCCATTCCAATTGGGCTTCAGGACTGGACATGGAACTGAAACAGCCTTGGTCGCTCTGGTGGATGATCTGAGGAGGGCGTTGGATAGGGGAGAACATGCCTTCCTCGTCCTCCTGGATCTCTCAGCGGCTTTCGATACCGTTGACCATGGTATCCTCCTGGATCACCTGGAGGGAATGGGAATAGGGGGCATTGTTTTACGGTGGTTCCGTTCCTATCTCTCAGACAGGCACCAGCGGGTGGCACTGGGAGATGAGGTTTCAGACCCTTGGCCTCTCAATAGTGGTGTGCCACAGGGTTCTATCCTCTCTCCCATGCTATTTAACATCTATGTAAAGCCGCTGGGGGCCATCATCAGGAGATTTGGGTTGCAGTGCCACCAATATGCGGATGACACTCAGCTCTATCTCTCATTTAAGTCCTCACCAGAGTTGGCTGTGGATACCATTTCCAAGTGCCTGGAGTCCGTAAGTGAATGGATGGGAGGTAATAGACTGAAACTGAACCCCAACAAGACCGAGGTACTGCTTGTGGGAGACAAGAGGAGGTTAGGTGATATTGACCTGGTGTTAAATGGGGTAAGACTGTCCCTGAAGGACCAGGTTCGCAGCCTCGGGGTCATTCTTGACTCCCAGCTGTCCATGGAGGCTCAGGTTTTGGCAGTGAGTTGGGCAGCTTGGTATCAATTACATCTAATACAGAGGCTGCGACCCTACATTCCTGTCCATCTGCTCCCACAGGTGGTACACGCCCTGGTCTCCTCTCGCTTAGACTACTGTAATGCACTCTACGTTGGGTTACCCTTGAGGACGGTCTGGAAACTACAACTGGTACAGAATGCGGCGGCACGGTTGATTAAGAACAGCCGCCGCCGTGATCATAACACTCCAGTGCTAGAAGACCTGCACTGGTTACCAGTTGTTTACCGGGCCCAATTCAAGGTGTTGGTGTTAACCTTTAAAGCCCTACACGGTTTCGGTCCAGTTTATCTAAAGGAACGCCTCCAGCATCATCAAATATGCCACCTGACGAGATCAGCCTCACAAGACCTTCTCTCGGTCCCGCCAGTTAAAACAGCTAGGCTGGTGCAGTCCAGAGAGAGGGCATTTTCGATTGTGGCTCCCACCCTCTGGAATTCTTTGCCATGTGAACTTCGCCATGCCCCCTCCCTGGTAGGTTTCCGCCGAGAACTGAAAACCTGGTTGTTTAGGCGGGCCTTCGGGACTTTTGGGTAATCTAGTTTTATTCTGTAAAATGTGGGTGGGTTTAGATTAAGTAGAGTCAGATGTTGTATTTGTATTTATCTGTTATATTTTAATTTTCTGTATGTCGCCTAGAGTGGCTGTTAATTCGGCCAGATAGGCGACTTAGAAATAAAATTTTATTATTATTATTATTATTATTAGAAACAGCCCAGATTTGTTTTTATTTAATTCTTTCCTCTTTGGTTAGATCATGTGTTTCATTTGGCCGTGCAGAACGAGAGCTCTTTGTTGCAATATTGCTAATATCTTCTGACAGATGAGCAAAGTCTTCCATCATTTGGGGGGCTTGTACACTGCAGATGTGATGTTTCAAGGGTGAGGAGCAGGGAGCCTTGGGTTGAAAACAGCAGGATCAACCCTAACTAAAATAACAGCACAGTTCTATATGTGTTTACTCAGAAGTCTCCTTCAGTTCTATAGGGCTTACTTCCAAGTAAATAAAGCTGACAGAACAACTGGATGCATGTTTACTCAAACAAAACTCCCACTCTGTTCAATGGAGATTACTCATTAGTGAGTATGTAGAGGTTTGTAGCCTAAGTAACTATGCAAGGGACTGATGTAAGAGACTTGATGCAGAAACACATTTCCTTTCTTTAAAAAACCTGGCTTTCCCAGGAACTAGCTGTGGTTAACCATTTCTCTTTCTTCATATTCTCCCATGAAATTTTCTCTTGATACAAACAAGAAGCAGAACTGATACCATATAGTTGGTTATTCTTTTGCAGTTCAGTTGGCTTAAACAGGATTTTAAAACTCACTGATGTAGACTCTCTACAATGATATTCCAGGTGTGCGTGGATAATATGTGTATGAGAGTTTATTCATGCTTCTTCCCCCCCCTTCTCCTCCTCCTCCTCCATCACCACATCATCTCTTCTTCTACAATTCAATTCTACCATCTCTGAAAGCTCTAATGAAGGGGAACCTATGGCCTTTCCCTTGGGAGAAAGAGCCTCACCCAACCAATACCTTGTTTCCCTAGGAACAACAGTAAGGCAAACCTTCTCTCACTGGAGAGTTAAAGACCATTGTGACAGCCTCAGGCAGTACACCAATCATTTCCCTCTGTTGGAAGTTCCTAGCTGCAAGCTGGCCCATGTCAGACATTCTTGCCATTTGCTGAGTAAGTCACTAGTATTGGCATTTTCTCATTGAGGAATGAATTGCTGGAAGGGAATTCATCACTAGTCTAATGCAGCCTTACATGGCTTACCTGCAGAAATAGAGAAATACACCAACTTTGGTTTCACGTATTTCCAATCTTCAGTTCATCCTATTTCCACATCAGTTTCCAAATTACTTTTTAAATGTCTGCACAAAAATTGTACACATTGATGTGTACATTTCTCCCAGTATGTGCATTTGTGTATGCTATTTTGCCTAATACACACTTTTTGTTGTTGTTGTTGTAACTGCATTACAAAAGTGCAAATTTCAAAGGATATATGTGATTCAGTTCAGAAACTGGCCAAGGAAGAGCAAATTAGGGAAGTTTGTATTCAAATACAAACCAGACAGATTTCTCTGCCATCCCTACATGCTTGGAACCCACTTCCATACATCACAAAATACATATATCTGATCATGCAACCCTTTCTTTTCTTTAAAAATACCACATGCATTGATTCTCTACTCACATCAGATGGCAAATTATTGTATGCTTGACATAGCATGGATGTTGGTCTCTGTTTTATCTGGATGTTTTGTCTGTAATCAATGAAATGGCAATTTTCTTTCAATGAGTGAGAGGGAGTGACTTGTCATGAGATCACCTGGATGTGAGGCCTCTATACTTGTATTTCTGATGATGGTGTTTGAGTGAGCTGAGGGTTTTTCTCCCCATTTACTGTCAACAAGATGTACGGCACACAACAATTACTGTATCCTGAACATCAAGAAAAGCAATGTTCTGTCCATTTCCTGATGCATGATGAGCGTGTTTTTCAGGAACCGCATGCTGCTTTAAAGAAATACAGCTTCCTTGTTGATTGATGTATAGCTCTGCTTAGGTGCTCATCTCTGTGGTCTTTCCAAAAAGTTTTTCAGTTCTAAAAATTCCATCAATACACATAACCAAAAGTAGAGACTTGTGTCTGCCAGGACTTCTGGCCCATTTATACTTCTTTATTTGTTTATTTGCTAGAGTTTAGCAATGGTCCCAAACACGATTGTTATGGGTGTGACAGCAATTCTATTTGAAAATGCCATTTGTTATTCAGAGGCTTAACAACCAACCCCACTCCTGAAATTGGCATCTGCAGTGCGAGACACTGATAAAATGTATTTGGGCAGCATTCTACATTTATTTTATTTTATTTTAATTTTTTTTTTTTTGCATTGAATCACTGCAGGTGAAAAAAGAGTGACATTTACCGTTCAGGGATATAGATGGTGTTCCAGGAAGCAGAGAAGTGTATGGCCAAATATTTATCCGTTGATGAATGACCTATATTAGAAGAAGAAAGCTTTCAAACTGAACTAGCAAAAGTACTAAAAGGCTGGATTATGATGATGGAGCAAACACTGAGTTTTCATTAACATAATACTTGGCATTTCCACCATGTTCAGAATGGTTCATATAGCTCTTCTCGTCATTCTTGCAACAATCTTTAAGAGCCAGAATAGGCAATGCAGTTTCTTTAGCAGGAATGGGAATCTGTGGCCCTCCAGATGTTGCTGGACTACAGCATCCCTGACCATTGACTATGCTGGCTGGGACTAATAGGAGTTGAGAACCAACAACAGCTGGAAGGCCACAGATTCACCAACTCTGGTCTAAACAGAGTGGCAGTGGCTCTCCAGGATTTCAGACAGGAATCCTTCCTAGCCTTATCTGGAGATGCCAGGATTTCAACCTGGAACCCTCTGCATACCAATCATTAATCTACTATGGACCTACAGCTCTTTAAGGTGGGCTGGCTATTAATTAATACAGCATTATGGCTCTCTCTACTTCTCATTTTTCCCAATCTTAAATTCAGTTCTCCAGGTTTCTGCAACAATTAAAAAATCCTTCTGAAAGTTCTTAAGCCTTTTAGTGGAAATCTCTCTGAATAAACACCTTTTTTGTCTGCAGTTTTGACAAATGAACACATTTTTGCAAGTAATTTTCCCTAATATAATGCATTTTGCATGTTATTTTCAGTAATATATTCATTTTTATACGCACTTCCCCCATGTATATGCATTTTTGTAATTCAGATAAGTGAGAATTTTGAGGGATGGCTGTGTTTTGGAAAGTGCAAACTTGACAAATTAAGCCTTAAATACTAACTGAATTGAATTTCTCCCCCAACCCTATATGGCAGCACCTTTTTTATGGAACTCCCTGCCTATTAATATTAAGCAAGTCCCTTCATTGTACTGTTTTTGATATCTACTGAAAACAAAAATTAGGCAAGCCTACCCAGACATGTGATTTCATTATATATATTTGCTTTTTAAAATTGTTGTTTTTATCTATAGTTTGATAATTTTATCATATCTACTGTTTAAAGTCTGTTTCTATCACTATTTTTAAATGAATATTTTATACTATTTTATATAAACCACATGAAGCTGTATATAAACCTTGCTATATAAATAAATAAATGCCAGCTCCATCTTGATGGGAAATGTGTGGTTTTAGCTCTTGTGGTGCATTGCGGTAGCTAAACGGCGTTAGTGGAAATGCACTGGGAGAAAACAACTGAATCCCCATAGACAAACTCCCTTACAGTCTCCCCCTTTTCCTTGTCATTTGCTTACTGAAGTTATTCCATGGAAAACAAAGTGCTCAACTAGGTATAAAAAAAAATCCCCCTCAAACACATTTTATCATATTTTTTTTGGTAGGTTACAATGTTTTTATCTTCCCCTTACTGTTGTGCAGGAATTGTTGTTTAGGGGGAAAAAAAACAATGCTATTTGTCTAAATATGTCTTCTGCTTTAAGGCATTCCTATCAGAGATTATAGACTGTCTACTTTAATTGTTTCAGGGACTCTCAACCAGAGCAGAAAGGCGGTTAAGTGGGTGGTATTGAAATCCCTATGCAAAGGTCACTTTTTTCTTTCACATGGATGCCCACCTTTGTTGAAATATGTATACATGAATATGACTACTTAAATAGGAGCTGTCATCCCAGCTGATATGAAGGTGGTGCAGGAAAAAAGGTGAAAGACCTTCAAATTATATCAAGTGTAGATTAACACATGTCAAATACATGAACACATTTAGCTGATGAGAAGGGATGGAAATGACATCCATCCATCATTTTTTTTAAAAAATGTTTTTAATGCTGTTTTGTTTTAATGTATTTTAAGATCTGTTTTTATGATGTTTTAAAGTATTTTAGTGCTTTGTTTGCCGCCCTGGGCTCCTGCTGGGAGGAAGGGCAGGATACAAATTAAATAAATAAATCTACCTCCATAATCCTTTAGACAAAAAAGGCACTGGAGAAAGAGTTATCTCAGTTCTATTGTACATTACTACCTCATCTTTTCAAGCAGCATAGTTATTTATTCCTTTCCTCTAACAAGCTCGCAGCAGCACACATGGCTCTACCCATCTCTGTTTTATCTTCTCAACAACTCTGTGAAAGTACGAGAGGGAGACTGGTCCAAGGTCTACCCTTCTGCCTCTGGCCCATTTGACTTTCAAATACTTTCTCCCAGCTACAGGCCTGAACTATTAAGCATGAACAGTGCAATAGAAGCCTACTCTTCCCCCTAAAAATATGTTTCTCAAACAACTGAGGAGGTGGATCAGAATCTGCAATGGGGTAAGGTCATTAGCCCCTTGTGTCATCTGACAACTGCTGGGGTGAGTGCACTGTAGTACCTTCTTCTGGGCTGCTTTGTTGGGGGCATCCAATACAATGGTTAACTGGCCAGCATCTTTCTGTTGTAGTAAGCCTCTGTGGACTTGTAGAGAGTAAAATGCTTGGATATGGTCCCCAGAGTCCCTGACTTGGATGGTATCATAACTTCCTGCTTCCATCAGTTTCCTGGTAGTGGTAGACACTCCAATCTGCTCAACATGCAACTCTCTCCTTAAATTCCAATGTTTCTATTATTGTTGTTACTGGGTGGACTGAGAAATCTACTAAATAGCATTTATTTAGTTGGTGGTTTCAGTCTACTGCATAAGAAACATGGATCATGTTCCATCTGTTTCAACACCAGGGCTTAAAACACGTTTGCTGGTGAGGGGTGGTGGAAAACCATGACATTTGTAACTGTGCTTGCTCAATTCCTTGGCTACTGTTGTGTTTTGTATGCCAGCCAACTTGCATGGCTGAAGAAGGTAGCTAATCATTTATCAAGAGCCAGCTGGCTTGCTGCTGGTAAGATGTTCCTTATTAGATAACTATTAAAAATCACTCATCTGGTCCAACGTGTTGCCCTTTGAGTAAACAAAGCACCCACATTAACGTGACACAGACACTTTGCAGAAGATGTAAAGCTGGCCTTAAGGAAGAAACTGGAGAGGTGTAACTGAAATATCAATGGCATATGTATAAAAACTCCCTTCCAAAAGGCTTTGAAAGTTTATTTATTAAAATAATGGCGTTCCTGCATTTTGTGGGGGCGTGTTTGCCACCACCCCATTTCTGGGAAGACTCGGGAAGGTTCGAGAAAGTTTTGAATTGGTCAGGTGGGGCATTTTGACCATTTAGGAGAGGGATTGAGCAGCTATAAATAGCCTGCTCCTCCCTAAAAACATGTCTTTTTTGCCTTGCAGCACCCACCCACCCCTCCCTAGTCAGTATGGGCTCTGCTAGTTGCCAGATGGGGCTGAGTAGGAAAATTTTTTTTTGGAGATCCTGATTTCGGAATCTCTTTGGTTTTGCCTACTCCATACTGCTTGGGTTTGATTCAATTGGCTTGCCTGGGGGGGGGTTGTGGTGATTCCGGTTTGGCTGGCGTCGAATTCGGACAGGTGAGATAATTGGGGTTAAAATTGAGGCGGCTAAGGCATTTTGGTAAAGGGCACTACCTGGGGAAACATCAAGGCGTAATGTCTGGTGTGGATCTGGGGAGTGTCCATGTGGGACCAGCTTGCGTATCATGGTGAACGCCTGTATGGCGGGGCCAGGATGCAGAGGTTGGAACCACATACCTGACTCCAATTGCAAGGAGGGATAAGTTTTCCCACATCCTTGACTGGGGAGTTGCAGTACGATGTGAGTGACTTGCCTCCTGGTTTGGAGGGTCTATACCCTCCCAGATAGGTTGAGCCTCACCTGCCCGAAGTATTTGATATTCATTAATTGGCTGATTTGAATTTGATTGATTATGTGTTATATTTATTATAACATTTCTCCATATATGTGTCACAAGTCTTCTTTGGTGTGGTGGCAATAACAATCATTTCCTTATGCTGCAAAGGAGATCCACACGTGGAAGACTTATGTGTGTTCTGATGACATGGAAGTGGATGGTCATCTGAACAACAGAGTATGCCAAATGGTCACCAGAGGGGAGAGGTTTCCCCTCTGGTCTGCTCAAGCAGGACATTGCTATTACCCCCAAGCCAGCACTTCATTGGCTGTGAGAGGCGGTGGCTGGCTGATGTAGCAGGAGGACATAAACCAGTTACATACACATAGTGCTCTCATCACCCCTGCTTCAGCCTGGCACAGCCTTAAAGAGCAACCCCCACCCCCAAAAGCAGGGACAACAGCTCATTGCAGCTGCAATTGTAAGCTTGATTTGGATGTATCTTTACCTGAACAGCAAGGTTAAAAAAAATCTTCCAAATAAGTAATCTCATCCAGATAGCCACTGGAAATACAGCACTACACCAGACTGCCATTTGAAACATTGCATACCTTTAATATGGACATCTTCTCCCTCTACAACCCATAGGCAGGTAGACAATCCCAAGTCCCACTTACCAGCACTCTAATGAAGCACCGGAATAATAAATATCACTTTCATTTCATAAGCGAAACTCTCATCCACTCTACATTTTAATTAAACTTCCTTAAAAATATTCAGATGACTCAACATTTGCTTCAAATCACAAAAAAACTACCCTAGCAAGATGTGTCATAAAACAAGAGGACTTCTGAAGTTCATTTTGATAGTAGCTGGGATTGCATTAAAAATTTGGGGTGGGGTGGGGTGGGGTGGGGTAGGAGATGGATGAAAGCCCATGGACTTGATGAGAAATACAGATACAGAAGATAAAAGAATACTTGGTTAGCTACCCGTAATTATAATTTTGGTTGCCTGTAGAAACAGCTCTCAACATATTAACCAATCGTCCTCATTTTAATTGAATTTTGGATTGCACACATCTTTTAATCTCTATTGGATAATTAACTGATTGCTTGTTCGGCGGTACCAAAGCAAATGTCTGGCTTTTAAATTAAAATGCTGCAAAGATCATGAGAGCCTCCAATGGCCAAAAAATACATACAAGGAAATGTGGAAATCAGCAAAAGGGGATAGTATTGGAGAACATATCATGCTCACAAATAATTTTATTTTACTTTATTCAATTTCACTGGAGCCAAGTTTCTTTTATCTTCAGCTCCTAATGGATGCTCTGCATGTTTTTCATCCGTCAATGAGATGCGGGATTTTTCTGAAGGCTTCCCGAAAATAAATGAATAATTAAATTAGCGAAGCGCACAGAGAGAAGTAAAATCACCAAGAGAGTAAATGAAAGTCTCATCTTTTGGGACCAGAAGCGTTGGTCATGTCGGTCCTGCAGACAGAGAGAAATGGAACAGTAGAGAGGCTCTAGCTCAAGAGAGAAAGGCGAGTACAGATGGCCATTGAGCAAGTGCCAAATGTACCCTCACCAGCTCACCCCATCCCCGCCATCAGGCTGTGATGTCATGACAGTGTGAGAGCTTACATTTTTTTATTTAAATAAATCCATTCACTGAGGTCAAACTACTGGTGTTAATTAGAACAGAGGCCACCTAGCCACTGAGGAACGGCTACTGCCGTCGCCGCCATGGGCATCCCTCCTAATGCCTTGCCATGATGCTGCAGTTCATGGCTGCCGAGGATACAGGAACCTTGAACCTGGCCTGAATAAAGATGTCTGAAGGACCATCATATATACTCTGAAAATGTGTGACTGATTTATAAGACCTACCTAGGGTTTATTTCTAAGTGCAAGGCCAAGGGAAATTCCCTTCAACTTTCTGTTCCTAGTTTTGCATGTTGAGTAGCTTTGCACCTACAGGAATTTAATTACCCTTCTGTTCTCTCTCCCTCTGTCACCTGTGCTTTGAATTATCATTTGGTGTACCCTCTATTATTTACCTTGCTTTACACTTTCAGAACCTCTGTGTGATTTCCCACTCCTGTGTTCACAAAGAACTCACTGTTTAAAACATAAGGAATGAAACAGTTGGGTATGTATGGTTTTCTTTTTCTTTTTCTTTACATATTTCAAGGTGTGTACAGAACTCTAAAAAAAAAAAGTTGCCTTTAGGGGTGATGTGGCTTTTTGTGCTAATACTGGAGCAGGAATTCACTTTGCCTGCACTCTACCATTCAACACATCCTCTTGGAACAGTCAAATTCTGGGCCCCAAGAGGCAGCTAGTATTCTGAGCGCCATGATGGCTATGCTAATGGTTGTGTTAGCAGCACCTTCAGTATGAAATGGGGAATGGAAGAAGAAAGCACATTTCTTAATGGTGTTATTGCCCACACTCTGTCCCTCCCTGACAAGCTGTATGTCCTACAGGCAGATTAGCAGCTGTCTGAGCTGTACTTATTTGGCATCCAGATGTTTGCAACTGTGCATCACATCCCTAGAAGCTTCCTCGTTAAGATTTCCCTTCCAGTATTTGCGAGACAGGAGGAAGGAATGGTGCCAGCCTCACCCCCCCCAAGTGGGCTCTTGGATTGCTGTTGTTCTCAACAATTTGGATGACAGACATGCAGTCAGCAGTGATGGCATTCAGTGTAGCTCAAACTTGGCTCAAAGGAGAGACAACATCCTCTTGTCATTGCCCTGAATGTGCCCAATTTATTTATTTATTTGGGGAGGGGGTCACTGTGAGGCGTCCTTCCCTGGCTCTCCCTGTCAGGTTCCTACCTGCTCGTGGTTACTGCCTGTCTCTAGGCACCACCAGGGACTCCACCAGTCCGGACTGTCCTTTATTTTATTTTTTCTCTCCCTGCTCTAGCACAGATCTCAACAGATCCCCCTGCTAGGCAACCACCAGTCACATCCTAATACTAGTATTCCCAGAGACTCTGAATACTGGTATTGTTATTCTCTTCACTGCTGCCACCATTTGTTACTGTTCCCCTTCAGCCTTGGTCATTACCTTACCCTCCCTTCTGGTCTGTGAAACCCCAGTCAAGGATCAGGCCTTTGGTAAACTAAATTAAGTATTTATTAAAGATAACAAAGCTAACAAGATTAACAAGATTTCTTCTTAAAGCACATAAGCATATGGTTTTACTCAATACTAATCCGAACTCCACCTCCCTCCTTCTCCACTCTCTCCTGGCAAACAACTCTCTAAACCCCACCAAGCAACCCACTCAGTTCTCTTCTCCCCCCCTGATTCCACTCTCACTCTTCCTTTTATACATTCAGCCATTTTAAACACTCAGCCAATCATCTAGCATTCTACTGCCCATTCACTCCCCCTCCTCTTTCACTACTTACCATATATCTTCTAAACAACCAACACTTACCATATATACATTAATATAGGAACATCACATTTCCCCCCCCTTAAAACAACGGCAGAGTATTATTCCTGTTCCAGGATTTATACGTCACGTTAACAAATAAAAGTCTCTATGGGGAAAATGTCTTTCTTTGTTCCTCCATCTGGTCACGTCACTGCAGTCCCAGCCACTTGCCTGGAAAGTCCATCGGCCAGTACATTGTCCTTGCCTTTTATGAACTGGAAGTCCACTTGATAGTCCTGTAGGGCCCAGGACCACCTCTGCAGCATAGTGTTATGGTTTTTCATAGTCTGCAACCATAACAAGGCCCGATGATCCGTAGTCACTGTGAATCTTCATCCCCACACGTATGGGCGCAACTTGTTCAGTCCCCACACGACCGCTAGGCACTCCTTCTGGACCGACGAATAGTTTTTCTCCCTCGGCGTCAGCTTGCGACTCAGGTACGCCACTGGATGTCTGGTGCCTTCTCTCTCCTGCAGCAAGACGACTCCCAGCGCCAGGTCCGACGCATCTGTAGCCACGATGAATGGTTTCTCATAGTCTGGTGCTATTAATATGGGTCCTTGGCACAAGGCTTGCTTCAGTAGATCAAAAGCCTTCTGACATTCATCCGTCCATACCACATGCTCAGAACACTTCTTCTTTGTTAATTCATGCAAGGGGGTAGGCCACGATTGCACTGCCTCTACCTTGCTCCATAAGGGGGTGACTTTCCCACTCCCCACCCCATGTCCTACACAGATTACTTCACTCACAACTTTCCCATTCACACGGTACGGAACAGATCTGATTGGGGCATGATCTCCAGTATCAATGGAATGTATAACTATACTGGTTCGGCCAGGTTTGTTGCTAAAGAGATTCCTATAGGTTTTCAAAACTCTCAGAATCTCTTCTTTTACTTCCTCCTTCACCTCCTCTGACCATTCCACTTGATCTACCCCTCCTTTGTCTTTGCTTTCCTGTACCAAATCTGGAAGTTCAGGCCCACTTCCCTCAGGGAATAAGGTAACTTGCAACACCTGTGCATCCCTGGTATGGTAAGGCTTCAACATATTTACATGAACCACTTTGCTTTTGTTTAATTGGTCTGTTGTGATTACATACGTCACTGTGTCAAGCCTTTCTCTGATGATATATGGTCCTTCCCAGTTAGCCTGTAATTTGTCATGTTTCCTGGGTATGAACGCCATAACCATATCTCCCACATCATACACACGTTCCCTGGCTGTTCTGTCATACCAGTAACGTTGCTTCTCCTGTGCATGACTCAAATTTGTTTTCACCATCTCCATCATTGATGTTAATTTATTGCGGAATTCTAATACAAAATCTACTACAGATGTTTTGTACTCTCCCAGGGTTCCTTCCCATGAATTTTTTCATAGTTCCAAAGGTCCCCTCACTTTTCTAGTGAACATGAGTTCAAAGGGTGAGAAGACTGTTGACTCCTGAGGGACTTCTCTGTATGCAAACAAGAAGCATCCCAACCGTTCATCCCAGTCTTGTGGGTGATCTTGAACATAGCTTCTGATCATGCCCTTCAAAACGCCATTGAATCTCTCTGTTAACCCATTAGTGGCGGGATGGTAAGTAGTGGTCTTTAGATGTTTTAGACCACAACATTTCCACATACATTGCATCACTTCTCCCATGAATACACTGCCTTGATCCGTCAGCACTTCATGAGGGAAACCCAGCCTCATAAAGATTTTTAATAAAGCCTCTGCCACTACAGGGGCTTCCACGGATCTTAGTGCTTCTGCGTCTGGGTACCTGGTGGCAAAATCCACCACCACCAATAGATATTTCTTGCCATGCCTTGTGGGTTTGAAAAAAGGGCCCACCAAATCTATCCCCACTCTATAAAAGGGTTGTCCAATTATAGGAAGGGGCTTTAGGGGTGCCTTAGTCTTTACTCCACTTTTTCCCACCTTTTGGCATATTCCACAAGATAGACAATGTTGTTTTACATCTTTGGAGATGTTTGAACAATAATAGTGTGCTGCCAATCTCCTCTTGGTCTTTTTTATTCTCAGATGTCCTGCACATGGGACATCGTGGGCTACCTCTAGCAATCTGGTTCTGTATTTGCTAGGTACTATCAATTGCTTCACTGGTTCACATTCATCCTTTCTCTCAGCAGGCATCCACAGTCTATATAAAATCCCATTCTCACACACAACTTGATTCCTCAGTTTGTCAGTGAAAGGAATCTGTTGGGTCAGAGCTTGTTCCTTTATCTGCTTCAAACTTATATCTTTTTGCAGCTCTTCCCTGAATTGATCTGCCTCATCATTATCAGAGACCACTTGATACAGTTTGTCTCCTTCAGCAGGCCTGCTAGTGGTTGCTATGGTGACCTGAGGCTGGTTAACAGATTCCACCCTGTTTGTTTCAGCCCCCCTTAATATGGCTTCTTTTTCTCTGCCAATTTGCTGTCTGGTCACTACATAGATCTTTCCTTGGGCGCCCATTACATCTCTTCCCAGTATTACTGGTTCTTGTTGCTGGCATTAATGCCTACTTTATATCGGCCCTCTCGGCCTCTCCAAGTCATTTCCACAAGGGCCACAGGCAAACTTTCTGGTTGACCCCTCACTCCTTGGATAGTCACAGTTTCCTGAGATAATATTACCTCATATTTTATTAAATCTGGCCTCAGTAATGTCTGAGCGGCACCAGTATCAAGCAATGCCCAATAATTTGCCCCTTGTACACTCACTTCCTCTCTCAGACTTGAATCAAGGTCTGTTACTTCTGTCCAGTTTATCTGGCAAAACTGAACATTTTTCGCTGCTTCTAAAGCCTTGGGCTCTGTTTTCACTGCCCTTGTCTGAGCAGGATTACTAATGGGGTTGGCAACCTCACATTGAAAACGTAGGTGCCCCGCTCTACCACATTTGTAGCATAATTTCTCCTCACTTTTAGGGTACACAGATCCACTCTGGGGTGTCCTGTGCCCTTCAGATTTTACTGGAGGACTCACTCTCTGTGGTACCACATCCCTTCTGCCAGCGTTATATGGTCTGGGTTTAAAATCTCTTGATGTTTTCCCCACCCAGCCAGTTCTGTTGGAGGCACAGTGATCCGCCATCTCTGCGGCCTCCTGCACCGATGTAGGGGAACGGTCTTTGACCAGGAGCCTTATTTCTGGTGGTAACTGATGGTATAATTGATCCAATATCATGAGGTTTTTCACCTCCTCCACAGACTGAGCTTTTGCACTTGTCAGCCATTTCCCAAATATGTCCATCAGTTTTGCCCCCAGCTCCACAAAAGACCTCCCTGTCTGTATCTGGCAATTTCTGAAAAGCTTTCTAAAATAATCAGGCCCCAGTCTGAATCTTTTAAACACTGCTTCTTTGAATTCAGCATAGGTGACGGGCCTGTCCGAGGGGAAATATTGGTATACCTCAGCCAATTCCCCTTTAATCAGGTTTGATAAATACTGCATGTATTTATCTTCAGGTAGCCCCCACAACTGAGCTGCTTTTTCAAAGGTGCTGAGGTAAATTTGAGGATCTTGACCAGGCTCATAGACAGCAAAGTCCTTTGGAGTAATTTTTATTTTTGCTCCATCTCTGTCCTTTCTTGTTTCATCAGAATGAAACTTCTCTCTTTCCAATTTTAACTTTTCTACTTGTAATTCAGCATCCACTGCTCGTTGCTTCTCCCTCTCCTCAAACCCCATTCTCAACTTCTCAGTTTCCAACTCCCTCTGTTTGTCTTTTTCCTCAGCCTCAAAGACCCGCTGTTTGTCTTTTTCCTCAGCCTCCATCCTCATTCTCTCAGTTTCCATCTTCAACTTCTCTCTCAAGTACTCTATATAAGCGGGATTGCTTAAATATCCTTCTGGGGTCTCTTCTCTGACAGGTTGTTTTTGCTGGGCAGTTGCAAATCCTATAAGTGCTACCCTCAATTCATCTACCCCTTTACCCTCGTGAGGTAAATTGAATGTTACACACTTCTCCACCAGCTCCTCTCTTTTCATTTTTATATATTCAGCCATGGTGTTTGAGTTCACTCACTCTTTGCCACACACTCTTTGCCAGTCACTCTCACAAGTAATCTTGTTTTGTTATTTCTGTTTGCCACACCACTGGTAGGGATTCTCTAGTATTCGTATCTCACTGCTACAGCCAACACCTGTGACGTAGTCTCCTTTGTTCGGATCTGGATTCTCTGTTGTTCGTATCCCACCGCTACTGCCACCACGTGTGAGGCGTCCTTCCCTGGCTCTCCCTGTCAGGTTCCTACTTGCTCGTGGTTACTGCCTGTCTCTAGGCACCACCAGGGACTCCACCAGTCCAGACTGTCCTTTATTTTATTTTTTCTCTCCCCGCTCTAGCACAGATCTCAACAGATCCCCCTGCTAGGCAACCACCAGTCACATCCTAATACTAGTATTCCCAGAGACTCTGAATACTAGTATTGTTATTCTCTTCACCGCTGCCACCATTTGTTACTGTTCCCCTTCAGCCTTGGTCATTACCTTACCCTCCCTTCTGGTCTGTGAAACCCCAGTCAAGGATCAGGCCTTTGGTAAACTAAATTAAGTATTTATTAAAGATAACAAAGCTAACAAGATTAACAAGATTTCTTCTTAAAGCACATAAGCATATGGTTTTACTCAATACTAATCCGAACTCCACCTCCCTCCTTCTCCACTCTCTCCTGGCAAACAACTCTCTAAACCCCACCAAGCAACCCACTCAGTTCTCTTCTCCCCCCCTGATTCCACTCTCACTCTTCCTTTTATACGTTCAGCCATTTTAAACACTCAGCCAATCATCTAGCATTCTACTGCCCATTCACTCCCCCTCCTCTTTCACTACTTACCATATATCTTCTAAACAACCAACACTTACCATATATACATTAATATAGGAACATCACAGTCACCCTCTCTCTTGGCTTCCTCATATTATGCATCAGAAGAGCTGCCACCTAGTCCAAAATGAAACCAACAAACAAAAGAACAATGGGATTGTACTGGATCTTACAGTAATGTGAGGCTCACTTGCTCCCCACCAGGCCACGGATACCCTTAGGTAAACATGGCAGCTGTTCCTCAGAGTGCAGCCACACAAATCAACAGGAAGGGAAAGATTCATTGGAAACTGCTGGGGAAAATTAAGGCAGCAGAATGTAATTACCTCAAGTGGAATTTGTCTAACCCAATGCAATCATCATCACCTCTGTAACTGGCAAAATGACTGGAGGATCTTTCCAGACTTGTTTTTTTTTTTAAGGACTTGATACCTGCAGATTGATGACACAACAGGCTGAAAGTGACAAAGTTGGGTGGTGTCTCTCTCTCTCTTTACATTAATGTTGTGGTGAGGATGAATAAGAACTCAAAGAATATAGAAATCCCAGCAGTAGCCACAAAGAAAGGGAGTGGAAGGAAGCACCCAATAGGGGTGTCTCAGAGCTGAGTCTCAGGCAACTAATGAGAGCAAGCCAGGAACCGGAGTCAGAACCAAGGCCACATTCACACCATACATTTATTCCACTATTTTCCCACTTTAAACAGTCATGGTTTCCCCCAAAGAATCCTGGGAAGTGTAGGTTGTGAAGGGTGCTGAGAGTTGTTAGACCTCCATTCCTCTCACAGAGCTACAATTCCTAGAGTTTCCTGAGAAGAGGGACTGACAACTGTAGCTCCCTGAGGGGAGTAGGGTTCTCCTAACAACTCTCAGCATCCTTCACAAACTACACTTCCCAGGATTCTTTGGGGGAGCCCACGACTGTTTAAATTGAAATAACAGTGGAATAAATGTATGGTGTAAGTGTGGTCCAAAAAAGAGAACCTTTACCGAGGTAAGGTCTGAGACAGAACAGAAAGATACATAGTTCTTCCCAGCAGCTATCATAGGTGGGCAGAGTCACTCCAGTGTTTTGTCTTACTTGAGGTCTCAGATGGGTCTTGTGTGATGCGCCAGCAGGCATGGTTATATCAGGGAACACAAGCATACTTCATGCATGTCAAAAGTGCATCACTTGTCCCTAGATGATCATGTTAAATATCTCTGGTGGCCATGTATGAGAAGCCTCATCTAGAGATGCGGGACAAATTCAATTTTCTTTGTATTTTAATGGAAAACTACCTCATTTGTACTTATTGAACCAATACACAAACTGAAACACAACTATCATTCAAAATTTAACTTCTGTTAATATTGCAATGCAGTTCTCCAATCAAGCAATACTTTTAGAAATACATATATTACAGGAATGTATGAAACAAATGGATACTTTAGTGAAAATAACATACAAAAATGAATTATATGCAGGGAAATTGCTTGCAAAAATTGGTAAATTAGAAGAAAATTGCACTACAAAGTAGACAAATTTTTATTTTTATTTTTTTTAAAGAAGAGCAAATTGCTGCAGAAATGTGGAAAGACTGGAAAAACAAGAAATGGAGAGAAAACAAAATTGACACATTTGTCCATCGCGAACTTCAGCATTGACCTGTAAACAGATATCTTGGGGTGAGGAATCCTAAAGCAGAAGAGCATTAATTGAAGAACAGCCTAGGCATACATACAGCCAGCCTCACATATTTTAAATTATAGAATTCGATTGCTTCTCAGTGAGCAATTGGGCAGAATATTGCCTGTATCTTTTTCTAATGTCTCGAAGAGCAAAGGGAATAGAGACTTACAGAGCAATCCATCTTGTTGGAGGTCGGTGGGAGTGAAGCTGGTAAAGGCAGAGCTGGCGGAAGGGGCTGCCACATCCAGTTGCTGTCCAGGGGCCTCTGGGAGGGAAGGACACTAGCTGTGCAAGCTGGGTCCTGCAGAAGGAAATAAAATGCATGTTTCCTTCTGCCACCCCTTTTCCCAGCATGCTGCCCACCAGGATGGAAGGCTGCTGGAGGGAGCTGAACAGGACCTGGATGTAGCATAAGTCTCCCCCAATCCCTCTCCTGACATGCCCCCAGAATGCCTCTTTATGGGGCCTTGTGACAACTTCTATTGGCTTCCCTATGGCAGGCTGGCCTTCTCCAGAAGATCCCTTGCTGAGCCAGGTTGAGCCAGCTGCCCTGTGGCTGCACCAGACTTCTGCCAGCATAGCCTGGATGAGTCAGGATCCAGTTGGCTCAACCAGGGATCCACAGTATGCACCGCCCCTCATCCTGCCCATTATACTACTTGAATTCCACCCTTATTCTTTTTTTAAAAAAATGAAAACTGAATATTCAGGGAGGAATGTACAATGTTTCTGATGGACCCACATCCTTTGTGTTCTCTGGGCCTGCCCCAATCTAAATAGGACACATCCATGAAACTTCTAGTGTCAGGATTACAGTGGGTTTTCTTTTTTCTTTTTTAATGCAAGAAGAAAAATGTTATCAAGTTTCAGGTGAGAAATTGCAAGTTGTGATACATTAGCACTTTTCCATGATGTTCACTGGATTAAAAAGCATCAAGAACACCGGACTCTCAGAACCATTATGAAACAGACAATATTACACATCTACAGAACAAATCCCATCACATATTAAAGTAAGTAAAGAGGAAATGATTCAAATTTATGAGCTGTTCAAGCTCTGCTATTGTGCACACTGATTCCTGGGACACTTCTCCATTCTGAGAAGAATTATGGAAGAATGCTAAATAGGTACTAGATATGATGACTATATTTTATTTTATTTATAGCCTCCATTATCGGGCACATTATGGCTCTGAGTACCAGTTGCTAGAAAACACAAATGTTAGAGTGCTATTTCACTCGTGTCCTGCTTTTGGACATCCTATGGACATCAGGTTGCCCATTGTCATAACAGAATTCTGGACAAGGAGGACCGGTAGCAGACAGTGTGGTGGGACAACAGCACTCACCTGAAGCACTCACCTGAAGCACTCACCTGAAGCACTCACCTGAAGCACTCACCTGACCTCCCGACAGCCGAGTTGCTGCTGCTTACCAGGCAGGAGATGGAGAAAGGCAAGGCTGCGGGGAGATTGAAGCAACTCAAATACACAGGCAGGAATGTTACATTGACTCTGCCCATGATTATGCACTGCATCAACCTCCCTGTTTCCTTGTCGCCCCTCTCCCTCTCCTTTCTGGTAAGCAGCAGTGACTCAACTGTTGGGAGGTTACCCTACCACATCATCTACTGCTGGAATGAAACTTTGGTCTGATCTAGAAGGGATCTTCTTATGCTAAATCCATGATGCCTATAAAGCCTGTAAAACCAAGTGATAAGCAAGAACATTATGACACACTGCGCTGTATCCAAGTAACTTATACTCAGAATAGAGCCACTAAAATTAATTCTGTCTGTTAAATTCAAAGAGTCTACTCTGAGTATGCGTATAATTATATACAACCCACTCTGTAGAAGCTGGAAAGACTTTGACATGGAGCAAGACTTCCCAAATCACATGGTACACATTAAAATCTGGCAGTCAACCAGAAGCATTTGTATAAGAGTGTAACAGATCTGTTTTCTCAACAACACTAGAAGAAGCGTCACTGCTTCTTTAAAACATTTTAAGACAAAAACTGCTTATGTATCCCTAATCCCTATGTTTATGCCTGAAAACATGCTGAAATTTCTAAGCTTTTAATTTTCTCATGTTGCAGAATTTTCTTCAAATCCTCTCTCTCTCTCTCTCTCTCTCTCTCTCTCTCTCTCTCTCTCACACACACACACACACACACACACACACACACACACACACACTTGTGGCAGTTGTCATTTCCATAACACAATGCCCTGGAACTACACCAGACATTGTAGAAGATGCAAAATGGTGGCCAAGCTGCCAATACAATTCTTGCAGCAGAAAAAAAATATTGAGGGAAAAAAGAAGAAAGGAGCTGTGCTGCTGCTAATGGTGAGCCCCCCTTAAAAAACATTGTTGGAGAATTTCTCTCCTCCCTGGAGAACATAGGTGAAATGGTTTCCCCAGTTTCTTTGGCTATTAACCTGGTAGAGAATTTCAAGAATTCTGAGAGGCCATTTGCACACAGCTCTAGTCTGAATGGTAGACAAAGTGTTGACCATAGCCTGCTTTGGGAGGGGGCATTTCGGCTTCACTTCAGGTGACTAAAAGGTCTTAAGTCAGCACTCTGTTGACCTCTTTAAGTGACATTTATGCTGCACTCCTAGGCACACTTAAAGGAAGTTCATTTCAAAGCCATCCTATCATTAGGCAGAGTGAGACTACAGCCTCGGGCAGTGGATGCTGGGGGTTAGGGAGTATGGGTGAGCTGTGTGTACTAAGCAGCCTGTCTGCTGCCCCATAAACTAACCTGCTGTCTACATGGAAATGTGGATGCCGTCTTGTTTTTTGTCTCAGGCAGCAAAATGCATTGGGATGACACTGAGTAAGTCCCATTGAAGTCAACTGAGTTTACATTTGAGTAAGTCATGTATAGGATTGTGCTATGATGATGATGATGATGATGATGATGATGATGAAAGGAAATACAGCAAAGGGAAAAAAATTAAGGACAGCATAAATTCAAATGTGACAACATCAAGGAGCCCAGAAGCAAAAGTAATTGCTAGTATTATAAGAGTCATGTCTAAAATTATCTGTCATTCATACCAGGGATCGATGAGACTAAAATGTCTGACCAGAAGGATGTACGAACTTCAGAAATATGCCTAAGAGATACAACCCCTTATTAGGTTGTGAAACAAGAGGAAACCCAGTGTTCAATAAAATAGTCTTTATATGTAGTATTATTTGATGGGTGGATTTGTCATGTCAGTTTGTCCATTCACAGAGCAATCCTACACCTGCTTTCCATTGGCACTGGAGATAGGTTGCCGCTACACCTAACATAATGGTTGCCATATCGAGTGCACCAGGCTGATTGTCAGTCGGAAAGGATCTGCTTTGCATGCAAAAGGTCTCAGGTTCAGTCTGTGCTATCTCTACATAATAGGGCTGGGAATGTCCTCTGTCTGGAATCTGTCTGGAATCCTTGGATGCTCTCTGCCAGTCAAAGTAGACAATGTTGAGCTAGATGCAACAGTGGTCTGAATCAGTATAAGGCAACTTCCTATGTTACCTTATATATAAAATGATGCATGAGTACGCTGCAGTAATTTATTTGGACCAAGGGCAGCTCAGCCCTAGCAAATGGAAAATCACAAAAAGAGAACACATTAAAAGTGGCTTTAAAAACTACAGACACACCCAGCATCCTTGAAAACACTGCCACAGCCCAACCAATCAGGAACTGTGCTGGTGACATTACCACTCACCACTGTTTTTGAGCAGTGAAGGTATTACTGCCTTTATGTGTTCTGAAGGTTGTTATTGATTTCCTATAATGTTAACTATTGTTTTACAATACCTGTATGTGTTGCTAGCTGCCCTGGGCTCCAGAATGGGGTATACAAACAATAAATACAATAAAATCAAATAAACCAGAGAGTGTGCTATTGACGTTGTCTACATGTCACCCACCACACAACCAGGATTGCACCAATGACAGGTGGAAAAGAGAGAGGGAGAAAGACAAAGAAAAAAAATCTCCTGGTGCATGAAATGAAAACCCCACACAGGCCCAACACATTTCAGAACAAATCCTTCCCTAGGGGTGCCTTTTTAGCAACAGTTTTCACCAAGTGCATAGGGTGTTGTAGTGCAGGTGTAGGGAACCTTTGGACCTCCAGATGTTGCTGAACGACAACTCCCACCATCCCTGGTCATTGGCCATGCTTGTTGGGGCTGATGGGTGTTGTAATTCAGCAACATCTGGAGAGCCAAAGGATCCCCACTTCTACTGCAGTGACTCCTGTCATCCCATGTGCTTTTCAGGAGTCCTGGGTGCTGCCCTGTGTGACTCCCTCCTCCCCTTTTCTCTGTGTTGTGCTCCAAAGCCATAGTTACAGGGAGCATAAAGAAATTCAAAGCCCTGTCTGTAAGGATGCCAACACACTGGCAGTAGTGGAGTCATTGTAGACCATTGCATTGGAGTTATGGAGTGGCAAGGGCACTGTGGCATCATCTTGAATGTCGTGTGCATAGGGTGATGCAGCGATGTGTGCTGGAGGCATATCCCCATTGTGGAGAGTTCACTGGCTCCCTCTGTGTAGTGGTGGCATGTGGATGGCATCGCTGGTACAATCCCTGATTGCTGAGCTATCGTGGTGTTTCCAGGGGTGCTGGCTATCATTCCTGACTCTTTTTGAATTCCCGGTGCTGTTTTATCTAGCTTTGTCTAATGATGTGCTGAACATTTCTCTTGCATTCCTTTTTCTCAACCATTTCCCATCAATTAATGAGAAAAGAAACTGCATATGAGAATGGATCAAACGGGAGAGAACATTTCAGTGAAATTCTCACAGATGGGGTGCAGGTAAATTTATCACATTTACCTAACTTTTGAGATGGCGGGGGGTGCTTGTGAGGGTCCTTTCCTTCACTCCACAAATTTTCTCACCAATAGCCTGTACTCTGTAGCCTCTTCAGCTTCTCACACTTCAGTTAAAGCCTGGGGTGTGTGGGTGAGATCATGAGATAACATCTCCCAAGGGCCTTTGCCAGCAATCTGCTTTTTCAAACACACACACACACACACGTCTGTCCCAGCCATCTGGCATGCATGTGTTACGCACACATATATTGAGAATCCTCGTGTGTGAACCTGCCACTCAGGTATAACTTTAAACATGCCTCCTAGAGAGGAGGGGGATCTTTTACTAGAGATAAACCAGGTGCTTGCCCTGAAATATGCCTAAATAGTGTGTGTATAACCCAGCAATTTTGAATCTCTCTTCTGCTCTTTCTCTATGTACGGATGTGAAAGTTGGACAGTGAAAAAAGTGGATAAGAGAAAAATCAACTCCTTTGAAATGTGGTGTTGGAGGAGAGCTTTGCTGATACCATGGACCGTGAAAAAGACAAATAATTGAGTGTTAGAACAAATTAAACCAGAACTGTCACTAGAAGCTAAAACAATGAAACTGAGGTTATCGTACTTTGGACACATAATGAGAAGACATGATTCACTAGAAAAGACAATCATGCTGGGAAAAACAAAAGGGAGTTGAAAAAGAGGAAGGGCAAATAAGAGATGGATTGATTCCATAAAGGAAGCCACAGACCTGAACTTACAAGATCTGAACAGGGTGGTTTACAACAGATGCTACTGGACGTTGCTGATTCATAGGGCCACTGTAAGTTGTAATTGACTTGAAGGCACATAGCACACACATCCTGCTCTTTTTTTTCAATAAAAGAAAGCTTTGCTTTCATCTGGCCTGCATCTATGTATTCATGGGTTATACACATACTATACACATACAGGGCGGGTACCTGATTAATCTCTAGCAAAAGATCCCCCTCCTCTCTATGAGGCATGAGGTATACTCCAGAATTCCAACCACCTTGGAAGTGAAAGCCAACACAGGCAAATCACCCTTGATAGTGCCAACCACCCAGCCAGCAGCCCAAAGGGATACCATAAACTGCATAAGGTGACCCATCGGGCAGGTCACTCCAGAGACAGGCTTTACTCTACCCGGAATCACTGAAATGCTGCAGAGCTGCATTGATAGACCCTCCAAGTACTGGGCACCAGGGCAGACTCAATGGCAGCTTGCGTCTCTAGCTCCCAAGGCTCCAAAGGTGGGATGGCATCGGCACTGGGTTGGGAGAAGTGCCTGGGGCTAAGTCATGGAAACAGTCCACCTGGAAACAAGACAGGGCATCAGGAATGCACTTCTGTAGGCCCAGAACATGCCAAGCCACAAACAAAAGAAACATAAGCGCTGCAGAACAAATGCCCACACCAGATGCATCGCCTGAACCAACCTGAAAGCCTGAGAGTTCACTGCACACACCATCACCTGGTGATCACATCAGAAATGCATGGTACAGTTCAGGAAAATCAGAGGCCAGAGCTGAACAGCCACAACAATTGGGAAAAAATCCAAGAATGTCAGGTCAGCAGTGACCCCCGTCTCCTGCCACGCCAGAGGCCAGAGCTCTGCATACCACTGGTCTCGGGAAATGATGCCAAAGCAAGGCCTCCAGCAGTATCAGACACTCTGCTTCAAGAAGCAACTCCTCCCTCCAAAAAGATTGCCCATTATACTCCTCAAGGAAGGTAACCCTCATGTCAGGCCTCATACCCACCAATACCCGAATGAAACAGAAGAGGGAGCAAATGTCCTTCATGTGCCACAGAGGCACAAGAGGAACGCATGGCTGTGTGAAACCACTTTGGAGGCAAAAACCAAGTGACCTACCAACTCCTGGAGCTGGAGCAAAGTTAGTTTCTTTGCTACTGCAGCCTAACACAGTTGGGAGTGCAGCGACAGCAACTTGTCAGCTGGCAAGCTGGAAGACTGGGGAAGTGTGTCCAGTTGTATCCCCCCAAATAGTAAGGGAGGTGGATGGGCCCTTGGATTTCTCCGGGTCCAAAGGAACACCCAGCTCCTCAGTTAGACTGGAGAAGGCATCCACCAAATGCGAACACCAAATGCGAAGTGCCAACCACCCCAACAAGCAGAAAACTGTTCAAGTAATGAGCAGTGAGAGATGAGCCAGGAAGGGTGCTAAAAGCTTCAATGGCTGAGCAAGAAATGGAGCAGCCCATAAGCATAACTCTATCCACATAATACTGGCCCTGAAACTTAAAGCCTAAAAAGTCGATATTCACTGGACGGACAGGCAACAGGCAACAGGCTGAGTTCATATTGCATTTGGCAATAACACTCCCTGCCCACCACACCGAACCACCCTCACAGACTCATCAAAATATGTATATCACAGAGATGCACTCTCCTCTGGTATACCATCATTCACCGACCCACCCTTAGGGAAGGACAGGTTATGAATGAGATGGTATTTGCCCAGCTGCTTCTTGGGAACAATTCCCAGAGGAGACACCCAATGCTCTGGGAGGGAAGGGTGAGAAAAGGGGGCAGAGATCTGATCAGCCGCTTTCTCCTTGGCCAGCTTGGCAAAGACAACAGCGCCCAAATCCTGGACGGAGGTCTGGTTGGAAGAAGAAAGAAGTATCCTAGGCCCTGAATAGCAAATTCTAAAAGCCAGCCCACAAATAAGCAGCTGCTCTGTGATCAGGATGAGACTCCAACAACCAAGCCAAGGGGGCCAGCTTAATAGGACTACTGGCCTTGTGATGGACCTCTGCCACTCCCTGACCCCCACCTGGGCTGTCTGCCCCTCTGCCTAGATTGGTGGGCCTTGCTACAAGCGGTGAAGGGGTGGGCCCCGCTGCAGATACCACAGGCATGTCTGAAGCAACAAGGTTTTTATGTGCAGTGGCCTGAACTGTTATTGGCCCAGTGGGCCTGCTGAGATTGAACCCACTGTGACCCCTGGCCAGAGGCAGAGGCTAACATCTGAGCTTGCACCAACAAATGACCACTATCTGCACTCTCCCCAACAGCTGGCCAGGTGGGGGTCATGCAGCACAGCTGCAGATACTGGTGCTCAATATCACAACACATAGTTGGGTCAAGCGCCGCTCTCTGCCTGAAATTCTCGTCATACTAGAGCCATGTGGCACCTGAAAAATCCTGAAAGGCCCTATGTATAATGTAATGGTACTTTATCATGGATAAAGCTTAGGATAGGTATGCCTGGGTCATGACACCCATGTATACTGTGTATGCATTAAGCCAATTGGGCCAAATGTAGTCAACCTTGTTCTTGGCCATCTCCTTATCCTTTGATTCCACACCCATTTTAGGCTGCCCCTCCGCCTCATGGAACAGGAGGATGAAAATGTCTATGTATTGACCTCGTCAAATTTTCTCCCACCTGGCCTGTGTGAGATGGCCACCAAGTGGGAGAGATGAGTCCCCTTGGAGGTACACAACCAGAGGTCAGGGCAGAAACTGAGATCACTGTGCCACTGGCAACACAGACAGCTGCCAAAGGGTCTGTTTCTGCTTGTTGTAGGGTCCACCAAGAATTGAATATCTGCCCTAATTTGTCATCTCTTTCTTTCGTTGTTTTCTTTTTCCTATCCAGCCAGTTGGTGAGAAAGTCCTTGGTATGCAAACTATAAGCTTACCAAAGTTGCCTACATATCTTTGCTTGCACACTCTAGAGGAACATCTGTGTTTGCTCACTTTGTAAATGATCAACAGTGATCCCCAGAGTGCTCTAGATGTTGTAAAACCAGAATAAAGAGCAAACATGAAAATCTTCTACAGGAAGGGAGCTTTCTCGAAATGGAGGCTGTACAAGTAAACACACTGCAGAGTCAGTCTGGCTGTTCAAGCCCTGTGGTTTGTAACAGGCCATTCCTAGGCTTCATGTGGACAGCCAGTTCCTGTTTACATTAGCATAGCAGTGGTTTTGTTAAGGGCAGAAGAAATCAGCCACAACTCTCTCTTTTTTTGTCAAAACCCACAGATTTACATTAGACTGAAATCCATGTCTGCAAGGTAGATGTTTTAAAATGAATTTGTCTTCCCCCCCTCTATATTTGCTTGGCTCTTCACATTTTTGGATCTCACCCCCACACACACAAAAAACCTATATAAACTATAGACTTACGGCCCAATCCTATAGTATGCCATGCAAGAAGAGGGTAAGACATTTTAGAGTTACTTTTTCATAGGAACAGAAAGCATTTTCAGTAACTATGTCCATTATTTTTGTAGGACAGGCTTGGACAGCCACAACAAAAAACAATCCCACTTTAACAACAACAACAACAAAATAATTCAGAACTCTTCAGTGCTCCATGGGCAACATTTTGGATTGCCTCACTTCTTGCAAAGCCAATGGGCTTAGACGAGAAACATAAAGATATAAGAACGTCTGGACCTAGTCTGCACACAAAAAGAACAGAAATATCAGTGACATAGTGACAGGGGGCTTTGTGGGGGCTCCAATCAAACTTGGGGGGTATTGCCATTGTACTTCAATTTGGGAGGGGAATTGATTCCCAAATCACCCAGATTCACCTCATTATTTAGCCTGCACATGGAGTTGATCCACGTCCCTAGTTTCATGTCTTATGTTCTACACTGATCAGACAGCCAAGTCTGATGAAGAAGCTAGTAAATGCTTTCATTAAAATAATAAATTGGTGGTCCAGTTGATTTAGGGCAGTGATTGGGAACCTGTGGCCCTCCAGATTAGGGATGGAAAGATCGGTCAATTTAAGTTCTCTCAGTTTCTCACTTTTCCAATCTTACATTTGGTTCTCCACATTTCTGCAGCAGTTTGCAATTTTTTCTTTTAGAAAATCCTCATAAAAATTCTCCAGCATTTTAGTGCAAATTTCCGTAATAAAACACATTTCCGTAGTCAGTTTTCACTAATGTACACATATTGCAAACAATCTTTTGTCATATAATGCATTTTTATGTAATTTTCACTCATATATTCAATTTAGTGCACACTTTCCCCTAACATATGCATTTTGGTAAACACTGTAATGGTTGACAAACTTCATCACAACATTCTAATAAGTGTGAATTTCGAAGGATGGCTGTGCTTTGGTTCTCATACTGTTTCAGAAAATGCGAATTTGATAGATGCATCATGAAATGGTACCTGAATTGAAATTTTTACTCATTCCTTCTCCAGATGTTGTTGGACTGCAACTCCCATAATCCCTGACCATCGGCCATGCTGACTGGGGCTGATGGGAGTTGGAGTCCAATAACATTTGGAAGGCTGCTGGTTCTGTACCCCGACAGTAAAAGTTAGCACCAGCACTTTGAACTGGACACAGAAGTAGAGCACACATGCCTTTGAAGAAGGAGGAGGAGAGAAAATTCTCCACATGCGCTTTCCCAGTTAGAAGCCATTGGAAAAAGCAAACACATCACGCTGAATAGTAGAAGCCATACCCAATTCTGATCAAGTAGAGATGGCAGCAAACGTAATTTTTTTCTCCCAGTAGGTTGAAAGACAAGCCATAGTCTCACTGAAAGGAGGAAAATTATATATCCCTTCGTCTCTGTTCACATCATGTCAGGTCAGATCCCCTTTTTGGAGTTGCACACCTTGTCTTTGTCACTCAGCAAGGGCAACCGCATCGCTTGCCTTCCAAAATAAAGTGAAAAATCTTGTAATATGTCTTGCCATTGCTGGCTCTATTGTTGCTTGTTCACTCTGAACTCAAACTGCAATCTTAGTCTTTCATACAGAGTAAATAGAATGTATTTTTTAAAATAAAAAAACCCCAACATGCTCCTATCTGCTTCTCACAATTCCCTTTTCGTTCCTAGCTCAGAATATATTCCTCCAGTTTCCATTCAACATGTAAAAAACAACAATTTGGGTTGTATATAAACCTGGGTAACTCTGCAGGTCCTATTTGACCATGTCTTCCTCTCTTATTCCATTTTCTGACAGCCCTCCTGACTTGTAGTATCCCTGACAGCTTTCATAGCAGACTCGGATGTTAGATACTCCCCCACTCCCCACTTGTAGATTCATGACTATCTACAACAGTCTTTGCAATAAAGTGTACTGGCTTGTACTGTACAGCTCCAGCTGTCACCCACTCTCCATTTTGCATTTGGAAAAGAAACCAAAATGCCAGGAAGGAACATAGATATTTCATCTCTTGCCAAAAGGGTTCCATAAATATGTACAGCTGCAAAAATGGCTAGAAAGCTCTGCACCATGGAGCTCCAACTGTATCCTGTGCTTAAGGAATGGGACAAATGCTTTCTACAATGCTTTCTCTGTTGTGATCCCTACAGAGAAGGCTACCATCTAACATGTCTTGTGTTGGACTCCACTGATGTTGTTGGTGTTCTGTTGTTGTTGTTGTTGTTGTTGTTATGTGCCTTCAAGTCGATTACGACTTATGGTGACCCTATGAATCAGTGACCTCCAAGAGCATCTGTCATGAACCACCCTGTTCAGATCTTGTAAGTTCAAGTCTGTTGCTTCCTTTATGGAATCTCTTCTTTGGCCTTCATCTTTTTCTACTCCCTTCTGTTTTTCCCAGCATTATTGTCTTTTTTAGTGAATCATGTCTTCTCATTATGTGTCCGAAGTATGGTAACCTCAGTTTCATCATTTTAGCTTCTAGTGATAGTTCTGGTTTAATTTGTTCTAACACTCAATTATTTGTCTTTTTCATAGTCCATGGTATGCGCAAAGCTCTCCTCCAACATCACATTTCAAATGAGTTGATTTTTCTCTTATCTGCTTTTTTCACTGTCCAACTTTCACACCCATACATAGAGATCGGGAATAACATGGTCTGGATGATCCTGACTTTAGTGTTCAGTGATACACCTTTGCATTTGAGGGTGTTCTATTAGCCCAATATATTTTGGTGCCTTTGGCAAACAATTCACATAGCGTTCTCAAGGGTGGCAAAAACATAATAAATCACATAACGGGCAATGATACACCCCAAATCCATCACCTGAGACAGACCAACTCATCCTATCTAGTGGTAGAGATGGCTTGTTAACAGAGTTATTTCAAGTTATAGCAAGACTTGCCCCTGTATGCACATTGTTGGATGAGGGCAGAAGGTGTAACAAAAGAGAGAGGCTATTCCAGTAACTTAAAGCTGGTTACCTACCAACCTAAAACACAATTGAGCAGAAACTTAATTACAAGTACAGCATTTTTGGACTACTCACTTAATTTTGCGTTCTACAGAGTATGGGTGAGGAACTATGGCCCTCCGGATGTTGTTGAACCCCAACTCCCATCAGCCCCAGATAGCATGGGCAATGGTCAGGCATGATGAGAGTTGCAGTTCAGCAGGTGAACAGGCAGCAATATAAAGAAAAGAGAGTAGCAGCACTAAAAAGCTCCAAGAATTGGAGTCCAACTTCATCCAGAGGGCCACAGGTTTCACATTCCTGCTCTAGAGATACACATTTAGCTCTAGATCAGGGAAGGAGAACTTGTGCACCTCCAGATGTTGGAATGCAACTTACATCATCCCTGACCATGGGCCCTGCTAGGTGGGGCTGATGGGAGTTAGAATTCAACATTTGAAGGGCCACAGGTTCCCCACCCAAGTACATGATAGTAAACAAGAAGGGCAAATCATCGTCTATAAAATCTATGTAACGCCACTCATTATTTAAGGTGAATTTAACCAACACTGTAGGACCCCACATGCAATGGATTCCAAGCCAGTGTGTTAGTGGCAACCATGCAGAGAACTAAAGTACATGTTTTCCTCGCAATAAGGGCACCATCTGAAGCGGTATCTGCATGACAGCCCTGACATGGAAGTGTGTCCTTAATTATCTTGATCTGCCTCTGCTTATCAGTGGAGTTCATTGTCGATCTATTATTCTCGAAGGAAAAGAGTGTTCAGAACAGATATAACCTGTATCATTAAGACAGCTCATGCTATTAAATTTAATTGTTACAAAATTATGAGTCAAATGGATAAGGAATGAATAGAGAGAAGAATGGTAGGTCTCCAAGGCAATCTAGACTATGGGACTCAGTGCCAGAACACATGCTTTGCATGCAGAAGGTCCTCCACAGTTCAGCTTTAAAATTATTTCAAGTGGCTTGATAGGGAAACTTCTCCACCTAAGACATTAGAGCAGGGATGGGGAACCTGTGGCTCTCCAGATGTATTTGGACTGCAGCTCCCATAATCCCTGACAGTTGGCCATGTTGGCTGGGGATGATGGGAGTTTGAAGTCCACCAACACTTGGAGGGTCACAGGTTCCCTAACCCTGCATTTGAAGGGTGCTGCCCATCAGAGTGGACTATACTGGCCTGGCTCAGTATAAGGCAATGTTATATGTCTTAGGGCCAAATATTGCCTGAACTTGTGTGGTAAGAAAACTTTCTCTCCACTGAATTGTAGCCCCCACATTTGCATAAGTACTGCATATAGTTACAACATATGCTTTCAAAATCTCTCCCCAACCCACCCCGCTTACTATTCAATGATGTAGACCAACACACCATCTAAGCAAGGTGGAAGAGGTTTCAACAACTTGCCTTGAAAACAAATGCCTCAGAAAGCAATGAATAGGGTCAAAACACTTCCACCATGTTTTAGAAGAAGGTAGGCAATGTGGTGCCCTCCAGATGTTATTGGCAACAACTGCCATCATCTCTGACTATTCATTCTACTGGTTGGGGTTCATGGGAGATGTAGTCCACAATCTCTGGAGAGCACCATGTTGATTAACCACTCTTTAAAATGTCTGTCTGTTTTCACCTTCATATAGCTGCTCTGACTCAGCAATCTAGGAACATAGGAGGCTGCCTTATACTAAGTCAGATGACTGATCCATCTAGCTCAATATTGTCTACAGTGACTGGCAGCTCTTCAGGGTTTAAGAGAGGCGTTTCTCCTAGCCCTATCTGGAAATGCCATTGGGGATTTGAACTTGCGACCTTCTCCATGCAAGGCAGAGGCTCTACCACTGAGCTGTGTCCCTTCCCCAAATCTACTGCAGGCACTGTCACTCCAAAGCACACATGGAACTACCTGGCCTGCAAGAAGTATCCACTGATCAGAGGAAGGCATCCATTCCGATTTACACATGTGGAATTATCTCGCTCCATTGAGGTGGCCTGGAGAGCTGAATACATCAGAATTTGAGGAGTCCATCAGAAACTAGGATGCTGCCTTGTATCGAGTCAGACTATTGGTCAACTTAGCTTAATACCAGTGGCAGCTGGTGGCTCCATGTCAGTGGGGCAGTGGAATCTGCTCCGGGTTTTAGTCCAGACTGTCAAGGGGCTGTCCAAGGGGCTGAAATCTATTCCCACAATTGGTTTAGCACCTTGAACAACTCCTTGCAAGTTTGGATTAAAGCCCAGAGTGGATTCTACTACCCCCACTGACATGGAGCCACCAGCTACCACTGCTTAGTACTGCCTGCATTGATTAATCAGGCAAGGGACATTTCTGTCCCTACCTGGAGATGCTAGAGATTGAACCTGGCACTTTTTGCATGCAGTGATGCCATCAGGGCATGATTTGGGGTCAAAGTCCAGGGCCCCACTCAGCAAAATGAGCAGGAGGGGCTCCCAAACATAGTAAGGCCAGCTTATCACATTCTGAAGAGATGTAATACGCATTATCTGAAATAATATGCATTATCTATCATAATACAATTAACTCCAGAATCTAACATTACCTGTCTGTATGCAAAGTGTGTGTTTGACCACTGAGCTAGTCCCTTCCCTACTGAGGCCCTGGACCAGGGCTACTATTATTACAAACAGATTTGTTTTAAACATAAAATAATAAACCCTATTATATATCTTGCTGTGAGGGAGAAAAGGGGATTTTGGATATTACAGTGGAACCATTTTTTATGAAAAGGTAAATAGCTGCAAAAATTCTCTAATGACTCGGCTTGTCATTTTAATCTGCTTCCTTTCAGACACATAGGTGTAACTGTGATGTGTTATCAAAAAATTAAATCAAAAATTAAAACATCAGGGAGTCTGCATGTCTGGTTTCAGGGACACAACAGTCAATATCATCTACTTTTTCAATTTTTTGGTAGAGCTTGGGTTTTTTTATTGCAATGTTTAATAGTTTCAGTGTTAAGTTGCATACAAAGCTGGGTGTTTTTTTAAAAAAAGTGATCTTTTTGCCTTGATATCTTTAAATCCCATACTAATCAAGGCATCTTTAGCTAAATGAATAATGTATACAAAACACTTCTTCCACAGAAGTACTTAGGAGATGGGAAAATTTGCCGAGCAAATGAGCTGTGTGGGGCAGGGGAAAGGAAAAAAACCCATATCTTTTTTTGTAAGAAAAGAAAAGCTAACAAAATAATTACATTAAAAAGCTGAGGAGTCAATCTGCAACTCTTGTGGCAAGAATTCTGTGGCTTCAATCACAAACCTCATGAACTGAGGCTGAGACCGGGGACTAAATGAAATGTGCTAAGGGCAAAAATGTGTATTTATGTATGAGTCTGTTCATGTAAAAAGTGAGAGATCTATTTTTTAAAAAAATTGAAATGAGTGTAGCGCCTATGTAAGTGCTAAACCCTTCCTTGACTTACCTCATAGCACAGTGATGCACTTAGATAATATTAGATTTTTGACATAATCTGGGGCTGGGGAGAGGACTTTATAGCAATGTGTATTCCTTCATTTACTTCAAATGATCTTTTGGATGACCATGATGAGTAATGTTTTAGCAACTTCAAACTGACGTAAGCCAGCCTTGCTCTCTTTTTGGGTCCTCCTGCTCATTCTCAGAATGGGGACCTGACACAAAGTCTGATTTCAATAAACAACAACAAGGAGAAGAACAGTAGCTGCTATGGGTGGAGACAGTGGAGTGGGTTGCTCTTGATTGTCTGGCAACTTGGCAAAAAGGAAGAAAAAACCTGTCCAGCTTTTTAAATTTTTAATTTATAATTTTATGACTGTTTGTTATGCCTGACTCCAAGGCCTTCAGGTGGGTAATAGTGTTACACATTTGAAGATACTTCCTCTGCATGGCTGAGGCATTGTGAGACCCAGACAACTGTTCTGCAATGCATTCTTTTTCCCTATATCACTCTAGGGTTATGTCTCCTCCTTTACAGAGGGACAGTCAGTGGATAGTCATCTATTTGAAAGGCTCAAGTCCAGCTCAAGAACATACGAAGACCCCTGATGGGTCTAGTCAAAGGCCCATTGTGTCTAGCATCCTGTTCTCACAGTGGCCAATCAGATGCTTATGGAAAGCCCGCAAGCAGGTCCTGAGTTGCAACAACACTCTCCCCACTGGTGATTCCCAGCAATTGGTATAGCCAGGGCCAGCACCAGACTGAGAAATAGCATCATACAGGGTTTACCTTTTAAATCAGGGATGGGGGACCTGTGGCACTCCAGCTGTCATCAGCTCTGGTCAACATGGCCAATGGTCAGGGATCCACCTGTTCTCTGAAACAGACTTCCCTGGGCTGTTTGTGAGGCAGAAACGGTGGCAAGTTTTAATCACCTCCTGAAGACCCCTCTGTTTAAGCAGGCTTTCCCTGCCTCCTAAGATTAAGCACACAGCTGTTTTTTTATTTATTGATATTTAACTATATAATATATTTAATGATATATACAAGTTGTGGCAACCCTATGAATCTTTTTTGGATATATTCATAGGGTTTTCATGGTAAGAGGTATTCAGAGGTGGTTTACTACTGCTTTCCTCTAAGCCTACGGCTCCTGGTATTCCCGGGCGGTCTGCCATCCAAATACTAACCAGGCTTGACCCTGCTTAACTTCCAAGATCAGACAAGATCAGGCGTATTCAGGGTATGAAAATGGAAATGGACTGCCTTCAAGTTGATCCCTACTTATGGCGACCCTACGAATAGGGATTTCATGGTAAGTGGTATTCAGAGGGGGTTTCCCATTGCCTCCCTCTAAGGTTTGTCTTCCCCAGCTGGCTAGGGCCTGCTCAGATTGCCATAGCTGCACAAGCCAACCCCTTCCTTGTCTGCAACTGCCAGATGGGGGGCAACTGGGCTCCTTGGGACTATGCAGCTTGCCCACGGCTGCACAGGTGACAGGGCACGTACCCCTGAGCCACTCACTGTGGGGGTGATCTTTAGCTGGCCCTTGACACCCAGGAGACACAAGCGGAGATTTGAACTACTGACTGTGGACTCCCAGCCAGGGTCTCCTCCCCACTGTGCTATATCAGCTGTATGTTCAGGGAATATGCATATCATTATTAAGGATGATAATGAATTAATATTACAGTCTTGAGGTCAAAGGCCTGTCCCAACACTGGCCTGAGCACTCCAGTAATCATCAGGGTACCAACAGAGACCCTACCCTGTCCTCTCCTGGAGATCTGGCAGGAGTAGTGCTCTGAAATCTGTCATCAACTTTCTTGACTTCCCCCTTGCAAGAATACTTCACAATTTCTTTACAATGTTGATGGGTCATTCATTCCAGTATGCTTCCCTTATCATTACGGGGTGGCTGAGCATAACATGTATGTTTTTCTTTCCATGAAACACTTCACCAGTGTTCTCCAGCCTCTGCAGGTCCTGTGCTCTCTGATCTGAAAAGCTCCATGGAAGGAATTCATCTTGCAATGTCTTCCTCCAGGCTTTAGTTGGAGTGCAGGAAGATGGGGAGCTTAGCTGCCAAACATCTGAGATCAGGGGGCTTGCTGATTTTTTTTCTTTTTACATTTTTTTAAATGAATTCTTTAAAATTAAAATTATTTCACTTAAAAAAATAACAACAAAAACCCTCTTAGCTGTCTGCCATACAATAGTCTGCCTCTTTGTCTTTGTGGCTGTGGATGTCATAGGGTTTACAGGAAGTGCAGGTGCCCAGAAAGGCTGCAGAGTGCAGGCCATCGGAGAGATTATTTGTACAATGAAATAAAAAGCCTTTCACAAATTCCTTTCAGACACATCAAAAGTAAGGTAAGCACAACATAAATCAAAAGTAAGGTTAAACACAACAGAGAGCCCGTCATGGGAATTTTGCTGAAAATGTTCTCCCTTTTTATAATTTTCCAGTGCAATTTCTTTTCTCATTAATTGACAGAATAGGGTTAAAAAAATACGCAGTGATATTTTCAGCATAGCAGTAGCCAGAACCTCAGTCCTTCATGGTGCCGACTGAGTCGCATCCTGACTTCCCGGCTAATTTCTATGATGGTGGCCACTTTATCCCAAAGTGTTTTTCCCTCTCAGGACTAGTATTAATATAATGAATCTGTACTCAAGCTGGCAGCAGCAACATCTCTAAGATAATCTGCAACATGTTAACAAAAGCTAGAAATGTACTGTAAGCCTCAATTGAAATGGACTAAGAAGGAATAGCAAGAACATATGTTGTATTGTACAGATAATGATCCAGATAAAATTCCTGGCTTAAATGTACGTTTGTCACCTATTTTGATACTTTAAATGCACAGAGATTCCCCCCCCCTCCGTTCCCCTTATCTGCTTTATATAATGGAGTTTTTATTACAATATGAAGTGGCTATCTATCTAGCTACATCTCTCCTGGAATTTGTAAAGCAGAAAGTAATAGAAAATACATTTACCTTCAAATGTCTTAAACACATTAAAATACTCATAAATATATTCTGAATGGTTTCTTTGGGCACAGCTCCAAACAAAGTCTGGAAAGGGCCTGAGAGTCCATCAAGAGGATTTCATTTGCATTTAAATGTATATTTGTAGATGCAGGGGACTGGAGAAAGAAGACAAAGAAAGGGAGTGTAAAGTTCTGGAACCATCAAAAATAATATCATCTAGGGTTAAGCATGCAAAAATAAAGAAAGGAATTGATGTAACAATATATTTCTTCTTGTACTATGCTAGACAGAGCAGCTGATTTTCAGGTGTACTTGTCTGTAATAAATCAGATGATACTACTGTATATTCCAGACTGGATTGGGGCTGCTCTTGAAGACGACTCAGAAACTTCAACTGGTTCAAAATGCAGTAGCCAGATTGCTGTCGGGCGTTCCATTTAGAACTCAAATAACCCATTTTAAAACAGCTGCTAGTTCATTTCCGAGCCCAGTTCAAATATCTGAAAGACCTCCTCTTCCCTACAGACCCTCTTGGATGTTAAGATCAACAGAGATTACCCTTTTGGTAGTTCTACCATCCTCGGAAGCTCAGGGGCAGGGGCAGAAGTTGTCATTCTCTGTGGCAGCCCCTAAATTGTGGAATTCCCTCCCCACAGAGGTTCATGTGGCATCTTCACTATGCAGCTTTCAACATATGCTGAAGATGCCTTTCACACTTGAGATGTATTACCAGACATGAATATGACAGAAACATTGAACAAAATATTTAAAAATATTAATCTTTCTTTCTTAATTTCAGTCTCATTCTTGTATTTCCACATTACCAAAAAAGTATATTTTCTACAAAATTATTTGTAGAATATTTTTAATGTTCAGTTGTTCCTTCCTTAGCTTAATGCAACAGCTGAGAATCTGTGATCCTTCTGATGATGTTGGACTACAGCTTCCACCATCCCTATCCATTTACCATGCTAGTTGGGGCTGGGGAGAGCCAAAGTCCAAAAACATCTGGAGTCCCACAGATTCCCCATAGATTCCTCTGGCTTAAAAACATAAGAACATAAACAAAGCCTGTGAGATCAAGCCAATGACCCATCTACTCCAACTTCCTTTTCTCGCAGTGGCTAACCAGATGCCTATGGGAAACCTGCAAGCAGGAGCGGAACTCAAGAGCACTCTCCCTTCTTGCCGTTTTCAGAAAGTGGTACTCAAAAGCATGCTGCCCCTGACCGTGGAGGCAGAGTATAGCCATCATAGCTAGTAGCCAATGATAGACTTATCCTCCATGTATTTGTCTAATCCACTCTTAAAGGCACCCAAGTTGGTCGCCATCACTGCCTACTGTGGGAGAGAATTCCACAGTTTAACTATGTGCTGTGTGAAGACATATTTTTTTTGTCTGTCCTGAATCTTCCAACATTCAGCTTCATTGGATGTCCATGAGTTCTAGTGTTATGGAAGAGGGAGGAAAAAAATTCTCTAACCATCTCTCCATGCCATACATAACTTTATACACCTGTATCATGTCACCTCTTATTCACCTTTTCAATAAACTAAAAAGCCCCAAATGTTATAACCTTTCCTTATAGGGGAGTCGATCCATCCTCTTGATCATTTTGTTTGTCCTTTTCTGTACCTTTTCCAACTACAATATCTTTTTTGAGGTGAGGCAAGCAACAACTGTACACAGTATTTCAAATGCATGTACTTTCAAAGATATATTTCAAATATGTACTACACTGAAAGTGATCACAACAAAAGCTGCATTGATCCTGTATCTTTGTCTTAGTAGGGATATTTGATGGGCTCTTTGTTTATTTTTGTCTTGCTATTTCATGGAAGTTCCATTTAGACAAGGTATAACCCTTTAAATATACAGTTGCCTGCATACAAATTCTTTTGCCTGTATTATAGGAAGAAAAAGGCCAAGAGACTCTGGTGTGCTGACATTTAGATTCCTCTAATAGTGTTCCCTATCAAAGAGCATCGAAATGCTATTTTAGCTTCAGGTTTCAAATAACAACAACAACAAAATTTCATTGACATTTGATTGCCTATCAGGTGCTCTTCATTTCAGACATATTCCACATTTACTATATGTAAGGGGAAATGCATTCCTTACAGGTTGTCCCATGAAACGGTCCTGTCTGGTGTTATTTCAGAAGAGCTGAATGTCAACCTGTCCAGTTTCAGTGATAAGCTAATAAAGAGATAGCTATCATAGTGGTCCTCTTCAAAATGTTCCTTAGATTTATCACTAGGATCAAAGTGTTACATCAGATATAAATCTTTATTTAGTGTTATAATGGATAGTAACCACCATAGCACCATTCAAGACCATTTTGCCCTGAGGGAGGAAAAAGAAAGGAGATAATAGCCTGGGGAGGTGCCCACCATTTGGTAGTAAAGCTGAGGAAGTTCCTCTCCCATCTAGGGCTACTCAAGGACCATCATGCACTGAAGGAAGGGGAGATGTTGGTTTCAACAGGTTACTTTCCCATTGAAGATTATCTTTAGTCCTTTACTATATAGTTGTTAAGGTTTATTTTAAAATATTTTATGCAAACCAGCTTGCAAGTTCATCTGAGATGTAGTATATAATTATACATTTCCAACATTCATGTGTCATGTTTGAAGGTCTGATGGGGGATTGAAAGTGGGTTTGCCTGATCATGCTTACAAGCATTTGCACAACTGTGAGCCAGAGTTATCAGGAGAGGATAGGCTGTGCCTAGTGATGTTGGGGGTGGAGCCGACATATGTGCCCTGTCACTCTACTCACTTTTGTCCTTGTGTGTCCAGACTGAATGTCTGAATAGGGATGGGTGAATATGTCAATTTTGGTTTCTCTCCATTTGTTATTTTTCCAAACTTAAGGTCAGTTTTTCACATTTTTACATCAGTTCACAATTTTTTTAAAAAAGTAAAGCCCTCATGAATATTGGTCAACATTTTTGTGCTCATTTCTCTTACTATACACATTTTATATGCAATTTTGCAAAGCAATTTCCCCTAATATACAGCATTTTACACAGTACTTGGCTGGAGAACTTCACTGCAAAATTCAGATCAGGGCAGGTTTTGAAGGATGACTGTGTTTCAGTGTACTTTACCCATTGTTTCAGAAAATGCAAAGAAAATGTCTTTAAATGTGAACAGAATTGAATTTCTCCCCCATCCCTACCTGTGGTTGGTCCTCCAACTGTTTTTGGACTGCACATGTCATCAGTCCCAGCCAGCGTGGCCAATGGTCATCCCAATGGATGGGCGTTGTAATCCAGCAACATCTGGAGGGCCACATCTTCCCCTCCCCTGACATAAAGGTAAGGAATCCATCTTGTGGTATCTGAGCTTGCAACCAGTCCTTGAATGTTATATTTGCTTTATGTAACGAGATCCAAATATTTTCTCTCTTGATCTGTAATGTGTCTGCCTTACTGCTGAGACTGTCTGACACATTTAGGCTGTTAATAAATTGCTACAATAAAGTGACAAGCTGTTTAGGGGTTATTTTGTTGTTGTTTTTTGTTTGTAAAAGCATTTCCAAAGGTCATGGTTTTACAGTGGAAAATTACCAGTTTGCAACTGAGCATTGATCTCACAAAGGCTAATTAATTGCAATGACGATGTCACAGGGAGAAGATGGCAGAGCAAATACTCAGTGACTGGTTTTTGAAAAAGATGGAATGAAGTATCTGTGGTGGTGGGAAAAAATCTGCTTCTCTTTTGAAATGTTCCCACCTGCCACTGTGATATTTGAACAATAAGCGGGGAGAGCAATTCTTGATCTAACAGCTGGTAGAAAAAGCCAAAAATCTATTGCCAACATACAGTTAATCCATCCAAAGGGGCCCACAGTTCTATGCATGCAGAAGGTGCCAGGTTCAATCCCCCAAGCTGGACTTTGGTGGGGGGTGGGGGGACTCCAGTTTGAAATCCTGGAGAGCTGCCACCAGACAGTGTAGACAATACTGGGCTAGACGGACAAGTGGTCTGACTCAGTATAAGGAAGTTTATAATGTTCTGACCACATAAATTAAAGAACCGGATCCATAGATCACATTGTGTTTAATTATTACTTCCCCCCCTATCATTCATCCGACAATGTCAAGGAGGCTTATACAGTTCTTCTCCATGTCCATTTCATGGTCACAACAACGCTGTGAGAAATATTAGACTTGGTGGCAGGCACCAGTGGAGTTTCATGCTGAGTGGGGATTTGAATCCAGGACTCCCCTATCATAAACTGATACTGTCCTGCCTGAACTGGTCGAAGACATGCACAGACTCGAGGGTGTGTTATTCTTTAATAGGTTTAATAGAAAGCTTCTGTTCAGAGCACATCATGAATCAGCTTACAGACTACCCAGGATTCAACATCATTACTAGGAATAGCTAGGCACAACTACACTGCACTAAGATGTTGTTGCAGCAATTAGACACACCTCCTTACCAACCTTAAGCAAGGATTGGTGGGCTCCCTACTTGTGTGAGGAAAGCATCACTGTTGAGAGCGTGCACACACATGAGCTTTCCTCCTCCTCAGAGGGACAGTGGGAGCTCGTTGAACCACAGCCTCCACGTCTGAGGTGAGGGTGGTTGGACTACCTCAACAAGGTCCTCTTCCTCAGAAGGAGGGCTGCATGGCAGTGACAGCGGGGTGAGCGAGGAAGGGAGGTGAAGGTTAGGTGGAGAGGTTGCTTCCTGACTGGGCAGTGCCTCCTCAGTGGTAACTGGATCTACAGGGGCAGAACTGTCACTGTCAGTGGTGCAGGAGCCTTCAAACTCAACCGTATCTGGAGGCACATGACTAGTGCCTTCCCGCAAGTCCAAGTCTGACTCCTCATCCTCAACTTCCTCACACCACACTAGGGATGGAAACATCTGCTAGGTTCAGTTCTCTGTTTCTCATTTATCCAGTGTTAAATTCAGTTCTCTACATTTCTACAGCAATCTGCGTATTTTTTAAAAAAATCCTCATGAAAATTCTCCACCATTTTAGTGCAAATTTTTCCAAATAATTTTTGTAAGCAGTTTTTATAAAGGTGCATGCTTTTGCAAGCCATTTCTCATCATTTTATGCCTTTGTGCACATTATTTTCACTTATGTATTCATTTTTATGTACACTTTCCCCTAGTATATGCCACCCTGGGCTCCTGCTGGGAGGAAGGGCAGGATATAAATCAAATAATTAATAAATAATAAATAAATAAATAAATAAAATAATATGTGCATTGTTGTAAATGTTGCTTAGTTGGCAAACTGCATCCCAAAACTCTAATGAATGCGAATTTCGAAGGATGGCTGTGTTTCAGTTCTCATATTGTTTCAGAAATTGCAGATTTGATAAATTCTGCTTGAAATGCAAACTGAATCGAAATTGTCACCCATCCCTACTCCACAACCATTCCACAGGGCTCATGACATATATTCTAACCCAGAGACTACCAACACAGTCCTTTCCATATGTTATTGCAATACAGCTCCCATCATCCACAGCCACCATAATGGTCAGGCATGATGAGAGTTGCAGTTCAGCAGGTGAACAGGCAGCAATATTAAGAAAAGAGAGGAGCAGCACTAAGAAGCTCCAGGAATTGGCAGTGGACCTTCTACTTCGGCATGGGCCCTGGAAGCTGCCTGATCATCCCAGCCCCTAGTGCTGGTCCTAATTTGTTTAGTAACTAATCAAAGTGTTGCTGCTCTATATTCTATTGGATATATCATCAAGGGCCATGTCTGCACCATACATTTAAAGCACTATTATACCAGGTTATACCGTTATAGCTTCCTCCAAAACATCCTGGGAACTGTAGTGTGTTAAGGGTGCTGAGAAACATTAGAGGACTCCTATTACCCTCACAGAGCTGCAATTCCCAGAGTTCCCTGGGAAGAGGGATTGATTGTGAAGACATTCTGGGAACTGTAGCTCTGTGAGAGGAATAGGGGTCTCCAACAATTCTCAGCACCCTTAACAAACTACCGTTCCCAGGATTCTTTGGAAGAAGCCATGGCTGTTTACAGTGGTTTAATACTGCTTTAAATGTACAGTGAAGGAGGGGCCTCAGTTTGTTCCTCAGGGAGCATCATCTGTTAAGTACAGAAAATAAAGAATAAGTTGATGATTACATTTTTGGCACCTTAGTACTATTATGCATATGGAGAGCAACTCAGAGGTCTGAGCTGTGTGTGCCAGTGTATTTACCTAAGAAGCAGGTTTACCCTGCATTTAAATCACTGAGATTTAAGAGTAAAATAAGAAACAGCTACTTTATTTATAGAAATACATAGTAGATAGGAAAGGCATACCTAGTTCTAACTAACTAACCAAGCTGGAGGCATAATGCCCAGACTTTGGTATTGTCCTCATGGCTCAGGAGAGAGAGCAAAGACAAAGATGTCTCCTCTCTCCTCAGACAGTCGAAGAAGAACACAAAGGAAGGAGGGGCAGGTCAGCTTCCGTGAGCATATCAATTAATGGAAGGAAGTTAGGTAGAGAACAGAACAGGTAAAGGTAAGCAAGCCTAGACAGCTGGAGGACCCTAACTCTATCTTCCTTCTGGAATACAAGCAAAAGAACCCAAACAGGAGTTGCTCCTGCCCCAATACCAGCCCGTACTTCCTCTCACTCTCTTTCTTTCTGCTAAATATTGTGTGTTGTTATTGTTGTTTTACTGCTGTAAAAATGGGATCCAAGATAAGATGCAGTACAAACCCAGACCCAAATCTGAAAGGGTCTGGCCTCACTCCATCTTTTGGTAGGGCTGGGTGAAACTGTCAGTTTCATTTTATCTCAGTTTCTCATTTTTCCAGGCTTAAACTCAGTTCTCTGTGAGAGAAATTTCTCTGTGAGAGAAAACTCAAGTTCCCAGGATACTTTGGGGAAAGTCATGGCTGTTTAAAGTAGTATAATACTGTTTTAAATGTATAGTATAGATGGGGCCAGTGAAGTGATTAACTTGTGCGCAAGCACACCAAAATGGGCAGAGAGAAAGGACAAAATCAGTTCCTGCAGGGAAACGAAGAATTTAAAGTGGTATCATAGTGTTTTAAATGTAAGGTGCAGATGTGGCCAAGATTGGTGACAAAGAATGCTTCCAAAAACAAAACAAAAAAGGAAAGGAAAGGAGAGAAAATATTGAAGGCCACCAAAAGAAAGAGCTAAAACTGGGTGTTTAGTTACCACACACACACACACACACACACACACACTTCTCTTTCTGGTGTGTTGTTGCCTATGTTTCCGTTTGCATTGATCGGAAGAGATCAATGGGTGACCTCACTAATGAAAATGCTATTCAGTTATCCATCTCAGTTCGACAGCCAGATTGAAAGGGCAATTTCTCCTGTTCTTTCATCAATGCACATGCAGTCATTTCTTAGTGTTCATCTGCTTCTCTGTACTGAGATGACAGATTAATCCTGCCATTAGTTAGAGAACTGGTGTTAGGCTCTGACATCTGTGCTGCTTTGCAATTCTCTTCCATCTCAGTGGGCTTCAGCAAAGAGTCTTTCGGCTGGATCCTGCCCCTAAGAAGAATGATTATATGCAGAAGCATCTCTTAAATGAAGGTATTTTAATTAGTGCTATGCTGAAACTTGTCCTCCATTCCTTGAAATGTTTCTTCCCCCACGAAAGAGGCATCTGTTTTAATGCTACATTTACGGGGTGCTTTAGAATCTCTTTAACATTCCAGTGCATGTGGTGTGGTGCGTTACCATGGTGGTGTGGTTGACACCGATGTGTATGTTTTTCTTTCTGTTAAACATTTGTCCAGTGGGCTGCAGCCTTCCTGGCTGTCCCTGCTTCCTGATCTGAAAAAGTGACACAGGGGAACTTACCTCATGATATCTTTCCCTGGGCTTTAATTGAATTGGGGAAAGCCAGGGAGCCCGTCCACCAAACTCCTGATTGGTGTACTGGCTGATTTGGTTTCCAAAAGAAACCCTTCCTTTTACCTTATCACATGTGAAGACTGCAGACAGAGGATCCAGTGGGGGCTGATCCTTTAGGGAAATGGTGTCCTGATTTCCCCCATCAGATTCAGACTCAGGACTCTCGGATTACCAATGGATTTAATCCACAGGTTAGCACAGGATTAAAATATAGATCAGGTTACAGATCACACAGTGTTAAGGTCCATATAAGGTACTACTCAGCATGGCTACTCAAGCAAAGATTTTGTCACAACACTTAGCACACACCCTGAATCCCCTTAATAAAGCACAGGGTGGGCACGGCTATTTTGCAGGACTTTTCTCTTAGCTTGGGATGGGGAAGCAAGCAGAAACTCCTATGGGCAGGCTAGTTAATGGGCTCAGTCTATTTATACAGCCAATGAAACAGACATGGTGATGGAGACAGGGGTGTCTCTACCAGGTCCTCCCCTGGCTCCACTTCTGGAATTTCTTCCTGGGCCAAGGGCAGGTCAGCAGCAGGAGGATGACCTGTAAGCAGGGTGGCTGCTGGGAGTGGTGCTATCAGATGGAGTGATGGTTCAATCCCCTTGTCCACATTGGCTGACACCTTGGAGGAGGGGCTGGCACTGAGCCCAAAGTCCTCATTCACAGCTCCCAGACCGCTGGGCCTCACGACAGTCCAGCCAAAAGTTCTACATGAAGCTCACGACAACTGTGGTGCTTCCTCGTCACCCTCAGTCAGCCCCAACTGCCTGCCTTCTTATGTACATCCAGTCCAAGGAGTGGCCCTGGCTGACAACTTCTTCATCCTTAGTCTCAGCACTGCCATTGTAGAACTCAGCAGGGAGAATGATAGGGGCACAACTACCATTAGTTGGTTCTGCTTTCAGACATGGGACTTATTGCATTCATTTAATGGATTAAAGTGGTAGCGCTTCTGCCCCAACTTCTAAAATTCCTTTCAGTCTGCAGCACCTGTTGATTAAAGAACGGTGGCTTTTTTGGCCGATATACTGGCATTTTGCACAAATTTTTCACACTGCTGCAACAAACAATGTCTTGTTTTGTCTCTTACCCATTATACCCATGTGTACTGTCATTTCCCATGATGTAGGAGGTCTAAGATGTTATCCCGTTGTCATGAGACCAATCTCTCTTTAACATCTGACTTTTTTTTTTAGTTGTATAGATATTGGGGGGGAGGAAGGGAATGTTGCTACCCATGCCTATGCCAGAATACTGGTACAATCTTCATCAGGCAAAAAAAAGTGCACTCCTAAAGGGTGGGAATGCATTACATGTGAAGATGCATGTGGCTGCAGCTAGCCCCAAACTCCAATGATTTTCCAGGTTTCCAAGCTTGCAAACAGATTGTTTCTGGAAGCATTTATCTCAAAAATTAGTGCTAAACTTCCACTGTTCCACTAGATTTCTGGAACTAGCTTTTACATCATGTGAAAGGTCAAATAAAATGTGCAAATTACCAGGTAAGAAATTGTTGGAATAACTGGATAAAGTGCAGTGTGAAAGCAATTTGTCATTGGCTTTGCATCCACCTAAGTGTGGGCTGTCTACTTTCTGCCTCACCACTCCCAATGGGCATCATCCACCACTGGGAGGTTCCCAGACTTGCTGCTCATGAAAACTACCCCTTTCCCCCCTTTTTGTGAGCCACTCATCTCCCACAAAAGTAGGGAGATTTGGACAGGCTTTTCAGGAAAACATTCTGGTCAACAGCAGTGGCAATTTGGTGGCATTCCTAATTGAGAATGGCACGATGATCTCTCTCAGAGGCATTCTTGGTGTGTGTGTGTTTTGTAAAAAATATGACTGCATGAGGCCCATCACTAGCTATCATGACAGTTTAATGCACTGTTTATGAGCAGGACCATCAAGAGCCTTGGAGGCTACTGTGGTCAGCAAGTCATTCCATAGATAACTTGGTGGGGCCAATGGCAAGGAGCCAAAACTGTTCCATGTAGGCCACAGAAGGCATGGGGATGTCTATATCATGGCACATTGTTGTGATAACACTTAGGCCCCAACCCTCTGGCTAAAATCCTTCTCAGACCAAAGTTAATGTGTTAATTGTTGTTTTTAACTCAACTGTTCTGTAAAATTCTAGCTGTGCAAAACCAATGGCAAAAAATGAATATTGTTGCCCCCCCCTTGGGCAAATAACATCCAGTGAAAATCTTGGCTTGTTATGCAAATACCTGCAGCAAGAGTGTATTTCCTAGCTAGCAACTCACTTCCTATTTCATTAGTAAGATTGTAGCAGGTTCCTGAAAATAATAGTGGGCAATATAGATTTGGACAATATTCTGTTAAGGTTTCACTGGAATATATATTGTGGGCCTGGATAGGATACAGAGGAATTGTGATGTCAAGAAGCATTGCTTCTCCTTTATTAAAAGTCGGAGATGGTGGTTCCCAGGGAAATCTCCCTTATCTCTATGATATAAAGCTTTTGTGTATGTTGTAGGTGTATTATCTTTCATAAGCTACAAACAAAGTGGCTAAGACACTAAACTGAACAGCCAAATTTCAATTCGTTCTAAACAATCTAGGAAATGCAACATGCATTTCATTTATCCCCGCTTGTACATCATACCCATGTACATGAATTCATGCTGAGTCTGACTGAGGGTAACATATGAGAAGACTGTAGTTCACAAAAGCTGGTGCTCTGATGATATTGGTTTATCTCTAAACTGACCTACTGAAGACCTTCCTCTTTCAACAAGCCTTTTAAGTAGAGACCTTATCCCATTCTGCATCTGCATTGGAACTGCTTTTTAATATGTTTTTAAACATTTTTAAAAAATGTTTTAAAAGCTTTTTTTAAAAAAAATATGTTTTTACAGATGTTTTGTTTTAATATGTTTTTAAGGACTTTTGTTGTAATATATTTTAAAGTATTTTTATGATGTTTTAGGGTGTTTTTAGTGATTTTGTTTGCCGTCCTGGGCTACTACTGGGAGGAAGGGCAGGATATAAATGTAAGAAAGAAAGAAAGAAAGAAAGAAAGAAAGAAAGAAAGAAAGAAAGAAAGGAAGGAAGGAAGGAAGGAAGGAAGGAAGGAAGGAAGGAAGGAAGGAAGGAAGGAAGGAAGGAAGGAAGGAAGGAAGGAAGGAAGGAAGATGCTATAACTAGAGTTGGGAACCTCAGGCCTGGGGGCCAAATGTGCCCTCCAGACCTTTCTCTCTGGACCTTGGGACTCTCCACAGGTCATGTCCCTCACCAGTCTTTCCTTGCCCCCTCCTTGAGGGTTTTTGCTGAATTGGAATGTGACCTTGAATTCTGATAATGCCTCTTCCTTGTCTGAATGGAAGACAGAGAGGGGTGTGTGAGTGTATCCATCCAGTTCTGGACACCACACTTTAAGAAGGATGCAGACAAACTGAAACAAGGTTCAGAGGAGGGCAACAAGGATGATCAAGGGACTGGAAAGCCCTGTGAGGAGAGACTGAAAGAACTGGGCATGTTTAGCCTTGAGAAGAGAAAACTGATGGGAGATATGATAGCACTCTTCAAGTACTCGAGAGGTTGTCACACAGAGGAAGGCCAGGATCTCTTCTTGGCCATCCCCGAGTGCAGGACACAAAATAATGGGGCCAACTTACAGGGAGCCAGATTTCAACCAAATGTCAGGCAAACTTCCTAACTGTTAGCGTGGTATGACAATGGAATCAATTCCCTAGGGAAGTGGTGGTCTCTCTAACACTGGAGGCATTCAAGAGGCATTTCACCAGCTGGAATGTGGCCTTGAACTCTGGACAACCCCCTGTCAGGTATGCTTTAAATTGCATTTCTACACTGAGCAGGGCATTGGATTCAATGGCCTTATTGGCCCCTTCCAATTCTACCATTCCATGATTCTAGCATACTATGCAAAGGGAAACATTATATTCATTGCTTTTGCCTCTGGTCCTTGCCCACACTAGCAGGTGGCCCACAGAAGGGAATGTTGTCAGGGACGAGGAGCCAATTCCTCTTCAGCAGGTTATAGAGGCTAGGACTCCACTCTAGAAGACCATGGACTACCTGAGTGTCCTCCACTCTGCTGCAGTAGGCTGCTGCTAGAGAAGCCTGGGTCCCTTTAAATAGAACAGCATCTTGCCGAACAGGTGGTGCTACCAATTACATCCCATCTGCAGCTGTTACTATAAAAGTGCTCAGTTTCAGCTTGTTCCTTACTGGATCAAGTTCAGAGCATTGTGTTTCTAATAATTTTGGCTGTGTCCTGCCTGAGCCATGTCCCGCCTGAGCCATGTCCCACCTTGCTTTGTATCCAGCAGCCTGGACTTTCGCATCTTACACCCTGGTTGAGTTTTGTCCCACCACAGACAAGGATAAATGTGGCCCTTGTGCTTAAAAAAACCCCAAGATTTTCTATTCCTGTGCGATAGAGTAGGGAAAGAGAAATAGTGGGGAAAGAAATTATAGTTCCTTGTAATGGTGTGTTTATATAATTTTAGACTCCAGACGTATTGGTCTTATGAAGAGCTCATCTTTAGATGGCAGTGTGTATAACTTCTCTTAACATGCTCAGCCAACCCTGCTGCATTTGGGGATTAGGGATGGGCAAGAAATTTGATTCAGTTTTCATTTCGAGCCAAATCTATTGAGTTTGCACTTTCCAAAACAATATGAGAACTGAAATACAGCTGTCCTTTGAAATTTGCACTTACTCAAATTTTACAGTGCAGTTTGCCAACCATACAATGATCCCAAAAAAGACATATGTTAGGGGAAAGTTTGCATTAAAATGAATATATGAGTGAAAATAGCATACAAAAATGTATTGTATGATGAGAAATTGCTTGCAAAAATGTGTACATTAGTCAAAACTGCCAGCAAAAACTTGTTTATTAGGAGAAATTTGCACTAAAATGCTGGAGAATTTTCATGAGGATTTTTTTAAAAAAAATCATAAATTGCTGCAGAAATGTGGAGAACTGAATCTAAGATTAGAAAAATGAGAAGCTGAGAGAAACGAAACTGACAGATCTTTTCATCCTTAGTGGGGACCCCTCCTGCTCATTGTGCTGAATGGGGCCCTGGACATGTTCCTCAAAGTCATGTCCTGATGGCCTCTTCATTTATTTGGGGCTTTCTGTGTAGGGAAAACTGTTGCTTCTTGGGTCAAAAATTTTTGGGAAGAAGGAAATGTAATGTGTTACAGACACAGGCTCTCTGGCTCACTTGCAGTTAATCTTTTAACCCTTCAATGAATACTTTTGCTATGCATTAATCAAGACTCAGCTTCAGTCTATGCACACAAGTCCATATAAACCCTATATATGCATATTAATTAAATTTTGAATATGTGTTTTCTTTTTCCTTTCAAAAGCTAGCTATCCATTGTTACATGCCTAGTCTGTAACACACCCTTAAAGTCTGGCTAAATTGTGGTGGTGGTGTGGAATGTTGTGACCACCAGGGGGGCAGAGATAGAGGAAGGCACAAATTGGTATTTGAATGGTGCAGCAACACCTTCTGAAGTGTTGCCTCTGGTATTATTTGGGCTACATTTCAGGCCTCAAAACATTTGTTCAGCACTGATTTCATCATTACTGTCCAAGGAGAAAAGGTAAAAAAATTATATTCTGACAAATACTGAGGGACGTAAAGATCACTTTTGCTGGAAATACCCTCACAGAAGGTTTTATGGAATGGGGGCAATATGTGCTGCTGAAAGGAAAGGAGTTGACCCTTCTTAATAGAGGGGAAATTATGGAGTGGAGAACCAATGGAGAGGAATCCTGAAGAACCAGCCATGGTATTGTGTAAGATTCACAAACTGAGTCCCAATTTGGCTCATGAAACTGTTTTCCCCAAACCTACCTACCCAACAGCAAACATTGCATGTGATATGATATTAGGTGCCGGCAGAGCTTGGAAAAGTTACTTTTTTGAACTACAACTCCCATGAGCCCAATCCAGTGGCCATGCTGGCTGGGGCTGATGGGAGTTGTAGTTCAAAAAAGTAACTTTTCCAAGCTCTGGGTGTGGGTTAGGTAAAGCTGTGACTCCAAAGAAAGAATGGTGAGCTTAACATGAGCTCCTGATGGTTTCTTTGCAAGCAGCACCAGTCAGCTATTCAGTGCAGATATCAAACCCCACTGGCATCAGCTATACTAGGGAATTCACCTTGGGAGCTTTGCAAGTGCAAAAATCAACTGCGAACCTCACGGGTAAATGAAAACAGGTCATAAGGCATCATCATGGCATCAAGTGTTTGACAAATGGGTGGCTCTGCCCACCTGTCAATGTTGGTGCATGGGGGTGGGAAGATGAGGATCCAGCCCTCCCACCAGACATCCCTGACTTAAGCTAACCAGGGCTTCTGTCAGACATTGGGCTTATTGTGTTACTTTAACAGATTAAAATGGTAGCACTTCTGCCTCGATTTCTAAAACTCCTTTCACACTGCAGTACCTGTTGCATTAAGGAACAGTAGCTTTTTCAGCCAATATACTGACATTTTGCACAAATGTCTTTCACACAGCTGCAATGAACAATCTCTTGTTTTAGTCCCTTACCTGTTATACACATGTGGACTGTAGTTCTCACACTGTGTAGGAGGACTAAAATCTCGTCCCATCATCATGCAGCCCTTCTCCCTTTAGCATCTGACATATATATATATATATATATATATATGCAAATGAAGCAAATGAAGCCCCTCTGAGCATTCCATCCTCAAAACTATATAATGGCTACCTTGGTAACAGCATTTGTATCTTGGCAGCTGATGGAGGTGAAAGCTGAAATGTTTTGTTAATACAATAAAAACCTCTGTTTGGTTAATCACTATTACTTTCATATATATATGTATGTATGTATGTATAATATATATATATATTAGTTGTCTAGACACAGGGGAGTGTGTGGCAAATGCTATGCACCCATGCCAGGATAACAGTACAATTTTTGTCAGGCAAAAAAAAAAAAGCACACCTAAAGGTGCACTGCATGCTGGGATGTCCGTCACATGAGTGGCTGCAGCTAGCGAAAAACTCCCATGATTTTCTGGGTTCCCAAGCTTGCAAATAGATTGTTTCTGGTATCATTTATCACAAAAATTAGTGCTATACTTGCAGCACTATATTACACCAGAATTCCAGAACTAGATTGTATGTCATGTGAAAGATCAAATATAATGCACGAATTACCAGATAAGAAATTGTCAGAATAACGAAATAAAGTGCAATGTGAAAGCATCCCAGCTAAATCTCTGGCAGCAGGTCTCCAGTTAAGTATGATAGCAAGACTGCTTTTCTAGTCACAAAAAAACCCCTACAGTTTTTGCCATGTTACATAACCCAGGTATAAATACTCCAGGGAGAGGGGAGACACATGGTAACGTTAAGCCACACTATGTCCATTTCACTGCCTCAGCTTCCAATGTGTTTTTTCCCCTCCTAGAGCCTCCCCTTGCTATTTACAACAGAGCTGACCATGTGTGCTTTGGAAAGCAGGCAGGACTGACTAAACTGATTTCCTCTGTGACCTTTCCAACTGTCAGCTCAAAACAATTTAGTCTATTTTAAGTCATTTGAGAGTACTGTAAACATTATCCGTGGGGCTCGCAAAGGACTGTCTAAACCCTGACCTTTGAAGCTGATGGTGGAGGGGGGGAGGGAGAGAGCTATATTCCACTTTAAGCCACTTTAAAGCAAGATGATAAAAGGTCTTCTCTCCTTTATGGAAGGAGGGAAAGAATGAAGAAAAGAAATAAAGTTGTTTTGTTTCACGCAAGTATGTAAATCTGAGTTGCAAAAAATAAATAAAGACTTGCTACAACATGGCTGTGCATGACAAATAGAGATGGGGGAGAAATTTGATTCAATACACATTTAAAGGTGAACTTACCTAATTTACACTTTCCAAAACAAAACACAGTCATCCTTCAAAATTTCCCACTTCTGCAAATTTTGCAATGCAGTTCTCCAGCCAAGTAAGGTGTAGAGAAATGCATATATTAGAGTAAAATGTGCATATAAATGCATATATTGGTGAAAAGAACGTGCAGAAATGCATTGTATTAGGGGGAAATGGCTTGCAAAAATGTGTATATCTGTCAAAACTGCATAAAAATGTGTTTATTAAGAGAAATTCACACTAAAAATCTGGCAACTTTTGATGAGCATTGCTCATCAAAGAGTGCTGCAGAAATATAAAAGCCTCCTTTGGCTTGCACTGAAAAACTTTTGGTTCAAAAATATTAGAAGCCAATGTCTCCTACTGATTGAATATATGAAAACAATATATAATCTGGATATTGACAAATGTAATAGCTTCTCCATATGGTAACAACATTGTATCAGAACCATACTGACTGTATGGATTATTAATATATAGTTCCCACCATCTTGACAAACTACAGTTGCCAGGCTTCTCCATAACTGTTAACAAGGTATATGAGTGCTTTTCATGTATGGTGTGGATTTGACCTAGAAAGGCGAGGGGAAGGGATTTGGTATTAATATTTATTTATATTAATTTTTAATGTGTGCATAATGAAGAATGGTGCCTCCCCATTTGTGGAATGCTCTCCCCAGGGAAGCATGCCTGCACCATTGTTAGACTCCAAACAAAAACATCTTTATTTACCCAGGACATCAGTTTTTCATTGGCAGGGTAGTTATCAATGTCACTGGCCTTTCTTGTGCCTATCCTTTAACTGGGTTAGGTAGAATCATCGAATCATTAAACTGTAGAGTTGGAAGGGGCCTATGAGGCCATTGAGTCCAGCCCACTACTCAGTGCAGGATTCCAACTTAAAGCATACCCGACAAGTGGCTGTCCAGCTGACTCTTGAATGCCTCCAATGTTAGGACAGGATTGGTTCTTTCAAATATATTTTCAAGTGAGTAATTTAGGTTCTGCTTATTTGCTGTTTTTATATCTGGAGTGCCACATTTTAGCTCAGTTAACCTTGGATGAAACAATATCAATATTCTAATATATTCAAGTGACAGAAAGCCAGATTTTGGCTGAACATCAGGAAAAACTTCCTAACTGTTAGAGCAATACAACAATGGAACCAATTATCTAGGGAGGTGATGGGCTGTCCAGCACTGGAGGCATTCAGGAGGCAGCTGGACAATCGCCAGTTGGGTATGTTTTAATTTGGATTCCTGCATTGAGCAGGGAGTTGGACTCAATGGCCTTATAGACCCCTTCCAACTCTACCATTCTATGATTCTATGGTATTGTTACTTCAGACCTAGAAGCATTTGCCAAAGATGTTGGTGTAGCAGAGGCACACTTGCAGAAGAAATCTATTACTCCCACCAGATACTCCAGATGCTTCTCCTTGAGATAAACTGGGTAGTATTCCCAGCAGAACCTATTCCTCCTCTATATTTTTCTTCCTTTCCCCAACAGACATGCAAAGCTTCCTCTATCACAACCATGGAAACCAAGGAGGACTGGCCTCCGGGTAAGACAGGCAGGAGATTATTCTTAATTACGAGAACTGACAGATAGCCTTACATGAAAAAGAGATCTCATTGGCACAGACCTCTTACGTGTTTTGAAAGTAGAGATAAAAATAAAGCCATACACAAGATCTGACTAGAGCTAGTGCTACGGGCTCAATGCTCAAGGAGATGGATCCAGCAAAAGTTGTGTCACCCTACCAGATTGTCTGATGCAGATACTATTGCTCTGTAGAAAAAAGCTGCCTACACTCAATGCTTATGGCAGGAGTTGCAAGGGCTTGGACTGGGATCCCATCGCTCTGTGCATCATGTTTTTTTGTGATATGCCAACAGGGTACAAAATGGAGGAGGTGAAAAGTACACAGAGAGCAGAGTGGTTTGCCCATTCTGGCTGGCTATCAGCTTTCTCTGACAGGAAGGCTTCCTGCTCAGACTAATACTTGACCTAGGGATGGAATGATCTGTCAATTTTGGTTCTCTCAGTTTCTCATTTTTCTAATCTTAAATTTGGTTCCCAATATTTCTGAAACAATTAGCGATTTTTTCAAAAAAAATCCTCATGAAAATTGTACAGCATTTTAATGTGAATTTCTCCTAACAAATACTTTTCATATGCATTTTTACTACTATACACATTTTTGCAAGCAAGTTCTCTCCTAAAAATATGCATTTTAGCATGTTATTTTCACCAATATATTCATTTTGTGCACACTTCACCTAAAATATAATTTTTGTAATCATTGCTTGGTTGGAGAATAGCATCGCAAAATTTGGATAAGTGCAAATTTCAAAGGATGGCTATGTTTTAGTTCTCATATTGTTTCAGAAAGCACAAAATTGATGAATTTGGCTTTAAATACATACTGAAATGAATTTCTCCCCCATCCTTAGCTTGGCCTACATAATATAGGTGAGGTATGAGCCTGGCCTCCACTGTGGGAGGCAGTATACATCTGAATGATGAGAATCACAAGTGGGGTGAGTTCTTTTGCACTCCAGCTCTGCTTTAGGCATGGGCATCGGGTTGGCCACTATGAGAACAGGATGCTACACTAGATGGGCCTTTGGTTTGATCTAGCAGGGCTCTTCTGATGTTCTTAATGAGTGTGTTCCCTGGCTTTGGCTTGTCCCCTGGCTTAACTTCCCAGCTCTAAACCATCAATTGACTCCTGGTTTGTGGTTCCTTGGTCCACTTGATGGCTACCTATGGCTCAGCCCTCACAATTTTATTGCATTTTGTTGCATATTATGATGGCATAGGCTGGAGCTTGCTCTGTGAAGAAGAAGGGAGGCTAATAAGCAGCTAGCAACCCTTCCTGTGTTCCTCAAAACTGCCACCATGTGGACAACTATTGTTGTTGTTGTTGTTGTTGTTGTTACCTGGCTGCTTCAATTCAAACAGTTCTCTGACCTCTGTAACTTCCTTATCGGTCCTGCCAGATCATTGTGCTAGGTAGTTAAATAAGACAATTAGGCATGGGGTGAAAATCAAGACATCAGGCCAAGGTTAAAACAGCATTAAATTCAGATTTTGGTAAAGGTTTTGCAAACCTACAATTCGACATATCTAGGAGGAGAAAAAATTGATTTTAAACAATTTTAGTCGTAAATCATCAATGTAATTAGGATATGAAGATAACATGGACAATCCATCAATCTAAAGACATTTATTCCACTTTAAACAGTCATGGCTTCCCCCAAAGGATCGTGGGAAGTGTAGATTGTGAACGGTGCTGAGTGTTATTAGGAGACTCATATTCCCCTAACAGAGCTCCAGTGGCCAGGGTGGTTTAACAGTCAGCCCCTCTTCTGAGAGAATTCTGGGAATTGGAGCTCTGTGAGTTGACTAACAGTCTCCTAACAGCTCTCAGCACCCTTCACAAACTACACTTCCCAGAATTCTTTGGGGGAAGCCATGACTGTTTAAAGCGGAATAAATGCCGGATGTGGATGTGGTCTTGGTCTCTCCTCTTTCAAATGCCTGTTGAAAAAGGTGTCTTAACTTCCAGTCAGAAACCATAGAGACATAGGGTCAGAGACACATCAGAATAGATGGTGTTCCACATATGATCCTACATATATGCTGATCAGGCTGCAACTTCTAATTTTGTTGTGCAGCGTCAGTTCAAAAAAAGTGTGCACATAAATGCATATTTTCTGAAGAAATGCGTATTTTAGGAGGCAATGCTTTGAAAAGCATACATACAGACCTAGGACTGAATACATGGAAACCTGACACAGAATAGAAATTGGATGATCTATCTATTCCTATGACCACAGCCAGCACACTAAGTGCTGCTCATGGATGGCTTAACTTCTTCAGCTCCAGCATCTGCCCTCTCTTCATTGTATTACTTTATACTTCTACTCTTTTTGCAACTTTTTGCCCTTTTTGCCCAGGACCAAATAGACTGTTGGATATGGATATATCCCTGCTGCCTATAGACAGTGTTGATTCAGGATCATGCTGGGAGGCAAAAGTAGGTTCAGCATCTTGGACAGCTCCTTGAAATTTTGGACTAAAACCACTGACATGCAGCCACCAGCTGCCATTGCTGGGAGGATACCCTTTTGCTCACCTGGTTCCTAATACACACCATTCATCCTTTGGCCAGCAGAGGGCCCTGAACATCCAAGAACAACACTGCAAAAGATTATCCTGTAAGATACACTCAACAGATTGGTTGATGAGGCAGACATACTTGTGGTTTGCCAAAGTCCCGGTGAAGAGCAAAGCTAGTCTTATAAAACACGGGAAACTGAACCATTTTTTCCTTGAGTATTATGTTTCTGATATGGGCCATTAGAAAGCACTGTCTCTACTACTACTACAATGGGATCACAGTAAATTAATTCACCATCTGCTGTTAAATCGAGAGCATGTTAGCCCTGGTGATATGCCATTGAAACAGATTTCAGCGGCTGTTTCTTTAAATGCCAACTTAATGAATTCATTTGTTATGCCCACAAACTATGAAAAAGCCAATAGAGACAACACCCTATGACATGTGGGGCTCAATTCCAAGTAAGGAAGAACAAATCAGTCTTTCTGATCTGTGTCTTATTTATACATTAATCTGCAAAGATCTGGTTTTTTTAAAACAAAATGCATGAGAAAATGTATTTAAATAGTAATCAATATGTTCCCCCCCCAAGTACACATTTCTAAACATATTTTCTTTCAACATATACATTTTAAATTCGTTTTAATGCTCTTTGTGATCCAAGAACTGTATCTCACCATTCGGGAAGCTTGAAAGCTGATGGATAACTGAGTTTCAATCTGCGCATTAGTCCAGAGGTACAGATGAGGTTAGTTTGTATCAGAAGTAGGAATGGTGGATAAATTTGATCTGGTTTACATTTTAATGTAAACCTACCTAATTTGTGCCTCCTGAAACAATATGCCAACTGAAACACAGCTATTCTATGAAATTTCCACTTCTCTGAATTTTGTGATGTTCTCCACCCAAACTATGTGTACAAAAATGCATAAATTAGATGACATACATAAAATGCACATATTAGTGAAAATAAAATATAAAATGCATTATATTAGGGGAAATTGCTTGCAATAATGCATTTAGAAGGCAAAATTGCATACACAAATGCTTATGTTGAAAGAAATTTGCACTAAATTGGTGACAAATTTTCATGAGGTCTTTAAAGAAATTGCAACTGATGAAGAAATCTGTGAAATTGAATGTAAGATTGAGAAAAAAAATGAGAAATGGATGGAAATGGAAATTTACAGGTTTGTTCATCCAGAATGATAATTCACAAAGACGAAATTCTTTTTTAAAAAAATCCTCAGTTGTGGACAACTATAATAAATGGTCTGCCATTAGGATACTAACAGTTTTGGATCTTTCCTCTATGTACCAAAAATGATCTGCTGGTTGCCTCTCTTGGAACTTTTTCTTTGTTGGTGTTGTCAGAAACGGGGGTTAATTGAGTTAAGGAGTCAAAGTGTACCTTTGCAATAAACTAAGTCTGTAATCCTAACCCTACTTACCTGGAAGTAAGCTCCATTGAGTTTAATTACTTCTTTGTAAGTATGATTACACTGTAAGGCATTCTGCATCAGGTCCTGCTGCACTGACACACCCTTTTAACTTGCTATAATGGAACCAGGCTGAGGCAATGAGTAAAAAATGCAGACGCTCGTAAATGCCAAATTGGCAGACCCCCTGTTTGGAATTTCATTGGTGTGAGAAGATCATTATGCAGCTACAGTTGATTAATGTGAATTTTAATGGGCAGCTGCCTTAGGACACTATGCTGGTTGAATGCCAAGGAAATGTCTAAAGAGAGGGCTCATGAAAGTTTCTTATAAATGTTAGAGCTGGTTTCAAATAGTTTCCCAGCTTTAGGTGCCAGTTCTCGAGAAAACCAGCATCACCTTCCAAAGGATTTATAGAAGATGAGATTATTAACTTGTATGGTTTCACAAACTTGAACTCAGCTCAAGGCAAAGATGCCAGCATGGTTGTAGAGGCTAGGGGATCAGGTGTTGATCCTCCCACCTGAAATTCTGAAGGGCATGGGGATGATAGATTCACTGAGCCCACAGTGTGTATTAAAAACCTGCACCAAATGGAACAACCTAGAGTTCCCCCACCAGACCATTGCAGCTAAATGCAAATGCAACTGAGCTGAGCAGGAACCTCTGGGTTGGGGGCAAAAAGTGTTTTACCATTTCTATATCATCTGGTGGGTATAATGTCCTTTGCACATCCTAATAGGGTAACTAATGGGTCCACGGACAACTCCTAAATCAGTTACTATAGAAGCCTAATAGTTTATGATGCTGGAACAAGTCCAGAAAATACTGAGTTTATTAATTCTATCCGAGTTACATTCCAACATTTATCTGCAACAGGTGTACATATTCAGCTCATCTGATATGGAATCAGGTACCACCTAAATACCAATTTGCCAGGCACTGACATGGGTTTATAATGTCCTAAGCCCACACAAGCAGGCACTAAAGATCTAAGCATGCTAGAATCAGCAGGATACCAAAGGGTTAGTGAGTTGTTTCAGGACAATACCAGTAAACTCCATTTTCATTGTCCTCATACCAGGTTGCCTACAGTTCTGATGCAGATCCAATAAGTCTGGTGCTCATTGTTCTTTGACCAGTCACAATCCAATCATCCCGACAATAGCAACAGTCATTGAAAAACAATGCCTAAACAGAGTGGTGTAATTAGAGACGGGTTTGGAACATGCTCTGCTTATGTTCTTTTTTCTTGTTAGATGTCAAGGGAACAAAAGGCATCATTCACACTTCGCTGGTGATATTTTAGACTAATATTAAGTTAAAATCAAAATGTGTGGAGGCTGCCGAATTAGTCTGGAGTCTTTAAATAATATATATATTCTTTCAGCTTCCCTGGTTGAAATTCAGCACACCTTTTCCTTTGCTTCCTCCTTGCATGCATGTAATACTGTAAGCCTCAACTGCATAGGACTCCTTGCTTTTTCTGCCTTTTTAAACTGGCAGCTATTGGGGTGGGTGGGTTATCTTTTAAAAAGCATATTACAAGTCCATTCCAAAAGGGCAGCACTGCAGAACAAAATGATGCATCGCAGGGGTCTGCATCCTGAAGCTCACTGTTTAATAAATATGGAAATCAATCAGTTTATTGCTCCCTTCGGGCAGAGGAGTTGTAAGAATTTATGAGTTTCACTCCAAAATGTATGGATGAGATCACAAGGGCTTAACAAGGAACAAGCAGAGGTAGCAATAGACTTTCAAAAGGAATATTACTCAGAGTCAGGACCTTTGGATATTAGCATGAAGATGGATCCTAGTGACAATTCACAACCCTTCTGGTTCAGTGTCCAGTCTTTAAATGGTTTTAGGCAGTGGTTGACAGTGCAGGAGCTCATCATGGGAAGGGCTGCGGCTTGGTGGTAAAGCATCTGTTTTGCATGCAAAAGGTCCCAGGTTCAATCCCAAGTATCTCCAGGTAGGTCTGGGAGAGAACACTGTCTGAAATCCCGGAGAGCCACTGCCCATCAGTGTACACAATACTGAGGTCAGACGGATCAATGGTCTGAAACAGTATATGGCAGGTTCCTATGATAGCCACCATAGTCACACCCCCAGGGAGAATCTAGGTAGTGTAGCAGTTAACATGATGAATTGTGGCTACAGAGACATGGATTCACATCCCTGATCAGCCATAAAGTTCACTGGGTAGCCTTGGTCCAGTCATTCCCTGAGACTGGCCTATCTCATAGAGTTATTATTATAGTGATACCATTGGGTACTCTGACAGACGACCTAATTGCTCCTGATCTGAAAAATATAATGTCCCAGAGTTGGGATCCTCAGCATTCTCCCTCCATCACACTCCTGATGTTATGCAGACACTCTTATGGAGCACAGATATGGATGCAGATATGTTATGTCACAGTGTCTGCATGGTGATGAATCATCCTACCTTTGTGCAGTAAGACAGAGGTTGCCCTCTTCCTCCAATCTCAACAAATGGTAACATATTTGCATGGTGGTGTGATGTAGAGCTATTTTTCCTGTCTTGAACATGACAAAGAGTTCTTGGGGCACACTGGAGCGAGGAAAGTTCCAAGTGAGCACTTGGATTTGACAATGTCCAAGAGCAGATTGAAGGCTTTCATGCTTCCAGGATCAGGTCACCCCTTCCTTGTGATATGGAAGACCTTAACAGAGCAGGCCTCCAGCCAGCAGCTTAGCACTCTTCCATCTTTTAAACAATTCTTTGCAGCATTGACAGGTTGACATTGCGGATGAGGGCTCCTCACATGAGCTGCAGTTCCTCATGAGCTGCAGGCCCTGAGGTTATGGACTCTGGAGGTCTCTACCCAGTGGGCTCTCCCTCAAAAGACTCTGATCTGATGGGACTGGCCATAATGCTGGGGCCTAAGATGGTTTCTAGTTCCTCTGCTTCTGCCAACAATTCCTTATATACTCACAAGTCAGAGCCAAGGCTGCTACTCAGGGTGAAGGTCCTGACACTGTCTTTTGTTGTGCCACTTTAGCCCAGAATCTGAAGAACTGTGTTGTAAGTACATTGGTCTCCTGCTGGGATGAAGGGTGGGATATAGATCAAATAATAAATAATAAATAAAATAGTAGGAACCCAGGAAGCTGCCTTATACTGAGTCGGAACATTGGTCCATCTAGCTTAGTACTGTCTACAATTACTAGCAGGAGCTCTCTAAGATATCAGACAGAGTTCTTTTCTAGTCCTACCTAGAGATGTTGGGGATTGAACCTGGGACCTTCTGCATGGTCTATCACTGATCTATGGCCTTTCACCAAATGAAGCCAATGCATAAACATGCCAGGGAAGGTTAAAATGGCTGCCATCTGGGTAACATTTTTATCCATATCAACAAAACCTTTTATTTAAAAAAATGTTTGAGGTTGTGGAGAAATTCTCAATTTCAGTGGTAAGTTGCCACACAAAGAGAGAACTGAGATGAAAAGCAACCTCCACACAAAAGCCATTTTGTGTTTGCTCAGTCAAAGATCAGTCAAAATAAGTGACAGAAGAAACACTCAGCTCATCACTCCATGTTGTTTTTTCCCCTTTGCTGCAGATCTTTGGTGTTGATATTTTTCCTTGTCAGTATGTGATAGAAGGAGAGCTGAACCACCATCCACCATCCTTATTATTTGGGTCTTTACTCAAAGGCTATCAACATCTCAACCACAACCACCTCAAGTTCCCTTGATGCCCTAAACTGACTTTCCCTGAACTTTTGGAAGCCGCTCACAGTACAAATTATTCAGATTTACCACTAATGTTCATTAAAGATGGACCCCTCCTCTTAACAAAACCTTTGGAAACATAATCATTGGAATAGCAAAGAAAACAGTTACAGGCACATATTTTTTACAGATTTTCATTAATATTTGATAGAACACAATGTGAAAGGCTCAGGACTTGCTAAGGAGGAATGAGTTATGGATTTATTTATTTGTTTGAAAAAGAGAGAGAGAAGTTCAATATCAAAGGAAACTTGTAGGTGGGAATGGCTTGTCATAATAATTGGGAGTAAAATGCTACATGGGTCAGTTTTATTTCTGTTACAGTACTTCTCAAGCAACTTAAAAATCACTTGGATTAGGGTGACAAAACTGTGCTTGAAAGACAAAGGAAGGGAATGACGCATCAGTGTTACAGAAGTAGAAGGACTTCAGAATTCACAAAGGTACAGATAAGTGGTTTATAAAATTCAATAGAAAAAAGGGCAGGGATAATGAATAACAAGGGCATTATTTTCCTAGTGATTTGATACTACAAAATATTGATACACTGAAGAAGCAACAGAATTTCACCACTTTGCGATCACTACCAGCATGAATATTTTGTGAACAAATCTTAAGCTAACATTGAGGGTAATAATGTATAAATATGTAGTTACTATTTAATTCTTTTTGTTTTCCTCATTTTTCAAAAACTATTTTAAGAGTTTCAAGTATTAGAAACAACAGCCCAAGGGTCCTTTTGTATGATATTGCAATAGTCCAGGAGACACCTACCACAATTGCTTCACATGCCACCAAGGAAATGTCTGGGAGCCTGGAACCATGTGGGAGGAACATGTCATTCTGGGTCTTTCTCATTCACTTGTTACTCAGCCAAGAAGGAGAATAATGATCATATGGGAAAGACCTTGCCTATGTGGATAGTTTTTTACATCAATTTCACTTACTGAATATTTCTTCCTAACAAAATGAGCGGGCTCTATAAAGGAAGGGCATTTACCATCATGCCATCATTATTATTTTGGTTTTGTGCTGTTTTTATTGTTTTCTCTCTCTGTTGTATTTGATCGGGGGGTATGCTGCAATCCTATACATATGAGTAAGTCCCACTGAATTCAATGGGACACTTTAGGCTTCCTCTGTCATACACCCAGACTCTCTCGGTAGTTGTTCCTCAGTTTGCTCCACAATTAGAGATGTAAGGCCTGGGGAAAAATGGAATAATAATAATATTTGTTCTGCCCCCCCATTGTTTTCCAGTTTTTCAGAAATTGCCTTAATTCATCCAGCTAGAACAATTTTCAGCCACGTATCAGAGAACTGCATAACAGGGGTGTGCAGAGACCACTGATTTGGTTTGATTCCACACTCCGTAAAACAGCCAGATTTGGTTTGAACCAATTTAGAGGCTGCCAGATCCAGATCCAAATCATGATTCAGAAAAAAAAATTAACCCTGGGCTTTCCCAATTCGCCATTATGGGAAAATAACATAAAATAAATATAGGTTATGACTTCTTTTCCTGTTTGATAGAATTGGATGAAATTTGCACACATAGTAGCCCCTCCTAAATGGATCCTACAAATTCCAGCTAAATTGAAGGGGTGTATGTGTGTGTGTGTTTTCCCTTTACTTTTTGAAAAAGGAAACTTCCTATAATTTTTTTTTTTTGCAGAAGTAGATGAAATATGCTGGCATTTTAGCCCCTTAAATGGAACTGGATACTGCCAAATTTCATAGGCTGAGAGACTCCACAGAATAATACAGATGGAAGGGACCTATAAAGCCATCCAGTCCAACCCTCTGCTTAATGCAGGAATCCAACTGAAAGCATGCCCAACAGGTGGCTGTCCAGCTGCCTCTTGAAGGCCTCCAGGGTTGGAGAGACAACCACCTCCCTAGGTCATTGGTTTCATTTTCTTACCACTCTGACAGGTAGGAAGTTTTTATAATGTTCAGCCGAAATCTGGCTTCCCGTAACCTGATCCCATTATTCATGTCCTGCATTCTGGGATGATCGAGAAGAGATCCTGGTCTTCTCTGAGTGGCAACCTTTCAAGTACTTGTAGAGTGCTATCATATCTTCCCCAAGTCTTCTCTTCTCAAGAACTGCCCAGTTCTTTCAATCTCTCCTCATAGGGCTTTGTTTCCAACGATATTTGCAATGGATTCCTGCAAAGGCAGCTTTTACAGTGTTGTGGTAGTTAAACAGGGTTCACTTAATCTCCCTTAATAATAAGAGCCGCCCTTAGGTAAGAAACCTGTCAAATTTCAGAACAATTTGAGAAGGGTTGCAACAGGAACATTTAAAGTTGATGGGGGGGAGTAATAAATTAAGTTTGCGTCCCTTCTTGTGGTTTTGTGACTAACCATTTTTAGTATGGAAATTGCATATATGGTAGAAATACCCCTAGGAAAGTAACCTGCAAAATATCAGAAGGATGGTTGCAGGGGTTAGGGAGTTATAATGCATGAAAAATGGCATCAGGCTTGTGTTCTGCTCAACTGACACCAAAAGTAACAGAATTAAATACAAAATGTGTGGACATGTGGCAGAGGCAGACATACATGAAAGGCCACACATTTCTCAAGAAAGCACCACTAGCAGAACTAATAAAGAGTACAGAACAGAGAAAGTAATACCTTTCTTCAACATTCCACCTCCAACACACTGTTGTTGGGGAGTTTATTATATATATATTTATTTATTTATTGCATTTGTATACCGCCCCATAGCCGAAGCTCTCTAGGCGGTTTACAACAATAAAATCTTCACATAAAATCTTTTCCTCCGATTTGAGGCTAGACCTGTGAATCCCAAAAGAGCTTTCCTTCCACTCTCTCCCCACTCTGCTGTTTTCCCTATATGGCAAGGTTAGAAAGAACAGTCTCTCTTTTGGTAGACACACAGTTTTATTTTGTTTTTGAATGTCCACAACTCTGAAGTGTCCCAAATCACTTCAGTATGGAGCACTTCAGACAGATCCTGTTCTTGTCTGGGCCAGTCTTGAATCTTTCTGAAATGGCTTCAACTCACGATTTGTCCAGTTCTGATGCACACCCCACCCAATGTATAAAGTATTATTTAGAACGCAACTTGACAAAGATTGGAACAAAAAACAATGATTTTGACAGTGGAGACTCTAAAATTAGCTATTGGTTTTCTTATTGCTTAATTGGTGACATAGAAGTGAGGGAGAGTAAAAATTCTAATTAAAAATCACTAACTCACATTTCAGCCAATGTATTCCTTTCATTTGTCAACCTTTTCAAACAACTGCTCTCTGCCAAAAATGACACCTAAGCCTGCTAGCAAAATGTAATTACTGTTTTAATTTCTTAAGTGAGTTACACAATTGCAAGTATTTTAGATTTTAATTAAAACGTGAGGGAAAAGCAATAAGGGTACAGTAAGCTGTTGATCAGAAAACAGGCATTGCTTTTGCATAAGTCTTTTTGTAGATTTATTGTGGATTACAAATAATATGGAGCCCTCGATCTTTCTTGGAAAAGTTATGTTTGAGACAAGATACATGGACTACAATGACAAAGTTTTTTTTGTTTTTAACAAAAACCATGACAAATACATTGTGTGCTTGACAGTAAGCCTGGGAAGTCTAATTTAGTACACCGGGGATGTGGGGAGGCATTCAAGACAAACTGTATTAATTCAAAGAATGCAGCAGGAAATGTCCTCATTTGCCACAAGAAACTCATCAAGGATTTGGAATGGCTGGAGTGATTCACATCACCAGTAAATATATGATTCTGTGTGTTATTTACTAGCCCCCAAATGCAGGCAGCTCGCAAGGAACATGATGCATGTCGATTCAATGGGGGCTAGCACAAATTCAGTGTCCCATTACTACCACAATCCCAATAGCAGTTTGCTGTTTTCCCTTAGTGCAGTGCTAAAATCTCCCCCTCCCCCGATTCCTTGAAAGACTACTTCCTCTGCAAAAGAAGCTTTCATTTTTCTACCTCATTCTAAGGATTTACAACATTGGGGATTTATTTATTTTTTCTTGTCAGGTGGTCAAAAGGGTGGTGTTTGTTTTTTCTCTTCCCAGTAAACATTTCTCCCGCACTCTGCAGCCTCCCCAGCTGCAAGCACTTCCTGATCCAAAAAAGGCCCATGTGAGGAATTACTTCATGATGCTTTACCCTGGGCTTTGATTGAAGCTCGAGCACCAGAAAAGGCTGCAGAATGCCAGTGAGACGAAAGAAATGGCGCTCATGAAAAATTTCTTCTTAGCCACCTCTGAAGTAAGGTAAGCACTAGTAGCCGCCAGCGGTATGGTGTAGATGGGACTCTGGCTAGCCCAGCTTTCCAGCATCATGGGGTGCTGATTGAGAGGGACAGGGAGAGATGGGGTGTGTGGGGAGCTGGGCTCTAGGCAGCATATGATGGCAGAAGTGTCAGATTGACTATGCCGTCATGTGCTGAATTCTCCATGCCTCGCCCCTCCCTCTCTCCCTCCCTTGGTCAGTAGCGGTGATCCAGACTGTTGGGAAGCCAGGAGAGCAAGGGAAAGCACAAAAAGCTGCTGCATCCCACCCTTGAGGATTTTATTTTAAATTTTTCACATGCCATTTCTTTTCTTATTAAATGATAGAGATTGGGGGGAAATACAGGAGAAATGTAGTTGGTTGTCATACGGAGGAGGGCCAGGTTCTTTCCTCAATTAGCCCAGAGTGCAGAGTACAGAATAACAGGCTCAAGTTAGAAGAAGCCAGATTTCTACTGAAAATCAGGAAAAACATCCTAGCTGTTAGAGCAAAAGTGGATTTATGTAACTTTAAAGTTGACAACAAGGACATTGACCTTGTCAAGGATTCTCAATACCTTGGCACAGTCATTAACCAAAATGGAGACAATAGTCAAGAAATCAGAAGAAGGCTAGAACTGGGGAGGGCAGCTGTGAGAGAACTGGAAAAGGTCCTCAAATGCAAAGATGTATCACTGAACACTAAAGTCAGGATCATTCAGACCATGGTATTCCTGATCTCTATGTATGGAGGTGAAAGGTGGACAGTGAAAAAAGCAGATAAGAGAAAAATCAACTCATTTGAAATGTGGTATTGGAGGAGAGCTTTGCGCATACCATGGACTGTGAAAAAGACAAATAACTGGGAGTTAGAACAAATTAAACCAGAAGTATCACTAGAAGTTAAAATGATGAAACTGAGATTATCATACTTTGGACACATCATGAGAAGACACGATTCACTAGAAAAGACAATAATGCTGGAAAAACAGAAGGGAGTCAAAAAAGAGGAAGGCCAAACAAGAGATGGATTGATACTATAAAGGAAGCCACAGACATAAATTTACAAGATCTGAACAGGGTGGTTCACGACAGATGTTGTTGGAGGTTGCTGATTCATGGGGTCACCATAAGTCATAGTCAACTTGAAGGCACATAACAACAACAACAACATTGTCAGTCACAACCCTGACTTCACTTATAGGCTAAAAATCTGAAAGGGCAGGGATTAAAGCAGCCAGTACTAACAGAAGTTTGGAGGAGGGGGCTGACATTTTGGTTTATGTCTTTTGAACCAGACCACCTTGAATTTATTTTTTTTAAATAAAAATGAAAGCTAAGAGTCCGGAAATTAAGTTGACTCATCTGAAGACCTGGAGAGGACCAAAAAAAAACTGGAGTCTCTGGGCAAAACCTGGACACCTGAAAACCCTAGTGGGAACCATCTGGTGCTGCAGATACTATTGGACTCCAAATCCAGTCAGTCCCATCCAGGGTGGCCAATGGTCAGGGATGATGGGAGCTGGAGTCCAGCAATATTTGAAGGGCCTCACTACTGCTGTACTGTAGTAGCAACGTACAAACAGCACAAAAATGAAGAATCCCCACACAGCCATGAAGCTCACTGGGTGACCTTGGGCCAGTCACTGCCTCTCAGCCTCAGAGGAAGGCAATGGTAAACCCTCTCTGAATACTGCTGACCATGAAAACCCTATTCATAGGGTCACCATAAGTTGGAATTGACCTGAAGGCAGTCCATTTCCATTTTTCAAAACTGCCACTGTTTGAAGGCATCTGAATTAACACAGCATCTTGGCTCTTCTAATTAAATAGTGATCTTTTTCTTAATTACCAGCTGCAATTATGGTGTCTCCTTGCTACCTTAGTTTTTAAATAAGGCTATGTAACTAAGTGTGGATTCTGCTTCTCTTTTCATTTGTGTTTGCTTGAGCATACACATACATTAAGAGTTGAAAAATAGTCATTGTTCTTCTAACAGGTGCTGTAACACCTGCACCTCCTCTTGCTTTGCATTTTATTGCATGTTACCATGAACAATACAAACATCAGCAATTTTGTCAATATCTCTCAGAAAAGTCTTTTCTTTCCCAAAATATAGGAAGTATTCGCTTCTGTAGGAGGCCTTTATAGCTACTTAGGGTTTTGATAGCCGAGGAGAAAAAAAGGACAAGATTGACCAAAGCAATGTGGACATTAGCTGAAAAGAGATCATGGTTATACCTACAATGTGTTTAATAATGCAAATTTGTGGTTCACAGCCGGCTCCTATTTCTAGCTCTCTATACACCTTCTACAAAATCCTACAAGAGTGTTTCTCTGCATCTGGACTTCCGGGAAGGGTGACTTCGCTTGTGCCTGCTTTTGGGACGGGCTCCCGCCTCAAAAGAAGCTTATTCAGATATAAATCAGTCAGAACATTTTTTTTTTTTGACTGATGAAATTTCTCCCGGGCAGGGAGAAACGTAGAGATCAACCTCAAAAGCCTGTTTTTGTTGGGAGGACTGGATTTCATTAATTTATGAGATAAGGTCCAGCCAACAATGCCGGACGGACTTCCGAACAAGCTCTATCTGTTTAAGCGATACGTTTATCTTTTCTTTAAAGAGAGAACGGACTAACAGGCAAGCACCCTTCTTTCTATTATTTTTTTTACTTGGTTTAAATTGTTGCAGCAAAAGGAGATTTGTCAGATTGATCGGCTTTGGACAACTTCTGGGTGAGCTATAACTCTTCTCTGTTATTCACGAAATTAACAGCTTATCTCTGTTTCTGTCGCAAAAAGCTGTCCTGGAAGTGCATTCTAAAGATATAAACAGAAGAGGGATTTCTATTCCTGATTTCTATTCCAAGGAATATTATATTGTCTGGGACTATTCTCTTTTTGGTCTATTTTATTTTGATGAATCTGCTTCTTCACGACGCCACTAACTGTTTTGATGCTGGGAACTAAATTTGTTTTGCATTCTTGAACATAGAGAGATAAGGCAGGCTGCTCTGTTTATACTGTGATGTCATCAAGCCTGGAATATTAACCCAATTGTTGCTGAAATAAGAAGTGGTTCTTCTTTATTTTTGTTTTGCTTTGTTTTCGTGGTTTTAAAAATGGCAATCAAGAAAGTGGCTGAGAATCTGGAAGTAACTATGTTTCAGAAAATAATGGATGAGATTGAGATAACGAAACAAACCCTGCGACAGGGTAGTAAGGAGCTGAAAATTGAACTGAGCAAAATGACGCAGGAGCTTAAAGAAATAGGGGATCCTGTGAGAGAGGAGAATGAGATCAGAGATGAGAAAAGAAAAAATAAAGGGAAGATACAAGCCCTGGAGATTGGAACAAATGTGGAATTGGAAAAAGATCTGGAGTTTATGGATTTTAGAAATAAAATCTACTGTTTGGAATTTAACGTTATCTCTGAAGAAATTAATGAAGATATTAGAGATAAAGTTATCAATGGCTTGGATAATCTTCTGGACTGGAATGATGTGATGGAGCTTGATATAGAGAAAATCTATGGAATTAACTGCAGCCATGTGACAATGGAAAAACTCTTAAGAGATGAGCCAGTGCATTTTGTAAAAAAGAAGAACACAGATATGACTTTACAACAGTATTTCAGCAACTTATTCAGAATGGATGGCAAGAAAATATTTGGGATAGAGGAAATTCCCATCAGACTCTTATTATATGACTATGGCTACAACAGCAAGATTATTATGGAATACTGATAATGGAAGATTGGACACTGAAATTACTGGACTTAACAGGACTATTGAAGATGGAAGATGGAACTAACAGGGATAATGGAATAATGGCTATTGAAATTATTGGACCTAACAGATTCTGATGAGATGGATTAATCAAAATGTTTATTTGGACTATGGTTATGACAATAAGATTATTATAATTATTAACGAGATGGATTAATTGACAGGTTTATTTGGAGAAAAATTGATAGATATATTTCTTAAAGAATTGAAACCTCTCTTTGACTTTTTGTGGAAAGAATAAAGTAATGTTTATGAGATTTGATGATTAATTAAGATAACTACTGGAGGAAAGTGATTTTATAATATGATTTAAGAGACAGGATTGTTATATATTGTAGACCTATAAGTGATTTGATATGTGACAAATGGGAAGTCAACATTTTATTTTTTTTGTTTAATCATTTTTGTTTTGTTTTGTTTTTTGTCTTTGAATGTTCTATGATTTTGTTTTCTATGTTTTATGAAAATTTGAATAAAAATTATTGTAAAAAAAAAAAAGTGTTTCTCTGCATCTATATGAATTTCCAAAATGCTTTCTTTTTCACTGCACTGCTTTATAAGAGCTGGTGTAGGGTCAAACTAACTAATGATGCAAACTATGCATCAAGGAGTCCTCAGTTCAAATTTTGCCCTGACATGGATCCACTAGGTAGACTTGCCGCACACAAGCAAGTCCCACTGTGTTCAATGGATCTTGCTCCCAGGCAGATAAACATGCATAAAATTGAAGCCTTAGGCAAGCCAGTGCTGTTTGCTATTGAGTTGCTGTGAATAGCTATGGGGTTTTGAGAACAAAATGTAAATTGTCCAGGATATTTCAATAATAGCCCTCAATAGAAACGAATGACCAGGAAATTGTTGGGAGCTATCTTGAATGTTCTGAATGGAGAAAGCCATCAGATGGGAAAGGTGAGGTCCCCTCTAGTTTAAGGGAAGGGGAAAATGTGCGTGTGTATGAAAGAACACAGGTAAGAATATGGGTAAAGGCTACCCCTGGAATGTTCTGTTCCTTCTATAATATGCAGAGCATGATTCTACCCTGCTTTTCAAGGATATCATCAAAACTCCTGAGCTAATGGCACTTTGAATGACTTAAATGGCCACTGTATTGGGGAAGGAGCCAGTAAAGTGTGCAACCAGGCCTACCTGAGTTCATTGCAATAAAGAATCTTCCACACATAAAACTGAACATGTCAAGGCTGTCTACAGTTATCATGATGAATTTGCAAAGGTCAAGGGTAGAGTCTGCCATCATCATATGCGCACACATGCACACATGCACACACACACACACATGTTAACTGAGGAACAGGAATGGGAAAGCTGTGGATCTCCAGATGTTGTTGGACCCCAACAACATTGGCCAGTATGGCCAGTCATCAGGGATGATGGGAGTCTGGCATCCAGCAACATCTGGAGGGCCACACATATTACAGACCTGACCTAGACCATCTGAAAAAGGTGTATGTCTTGTGCTATAAGTCCAAACCTTCCTCTTTCAATGTGATAGAAATAAAATTGAAAAGGAATTGCCATACATTGAGCCAATGAGGCATGTCCATGCAAGATCATGGCCTCTTGTGAGGTTAATTTAAGTCTTTACGTGCTTGTGCTGCATTACACAAGAGGCCCAAACTAATGCTTCTTTTTGAGCTGCTTTTTACATTCCAGTTCAGACAAATCGTGAGAGTAGACTTTGTGAAGATAGTCCAGGTGGTAACTAGAACATGTGGCATGTGGAAGGACTCGGGCTGAACAAGAGCATGTGGAACATGTCAGAGGCAATAAGAGCAGATCTTGATCAGTAAAGATGGTAAGCATGAAGAGGAAGTTCCACAGGTATAGTGGAGGACAGTGAGTGTGACCAGTCAAGCAAAGACAGGTAGGTGGGGAAATGATCTTACCTGAGATGCAGGTGGCCCAAGGCTTATGAGGGAAAGATGGTGACTTAAGAAGCAAGGCTTCATTCAGTCCTGGTTCTAGAAGGTTCTGAGAAGGACTTTCTGCTGCCACCAGTCCTGCCAAGAATATGAAATCTAAGGATATTACATAACTTTCTAAAACCAAGGCTGAAGCTATTTCTAAACTGATATTTTATATAATATTCAACACCATTATCTTGTTTCCCACAGACAAATGAGCATCTAGAGAACAATCTGAAGGCAGATAAGATAACCACACAGCTGAAGCTAAGCAGGTCTGGCCTTCAAAGTTTCCTGCTCAGAAGATCATATGAAGATCAGTCATTGATAAAGTGCCATCCATTTGTGTGTGTGTGTGTTTTAAAAAATGAGGAAAATCTACTAACTAACCCTTAGAATCAATACGCTTCTGGATCCTGTTGTTGTTGTGCATGTGTATTTGTGTTTTAGCTCCACAATAATTTATGTTTATGTTTTCACCCTTTGCTATTTATTCCTACTGTCACATTTTGACTACACTATCAGCATGGTATTGCACAGATACAAACAACAATAGCCTGAGGTCTTTGTAGCACTGATGCAATCCTAACTTATGCTTACACACACTCAAATGGAAAAAGCAACCATATAAAATCACACAAATCCTTAACATAAACCCCAGGAAATACTCTCAAAGCGTGTTTATCTATCCCTATATGAAATGGGTGGCTTTCTGTTTCTCTCCTTCCCAAGGGCGTTGTTAGTTTTTAATTAACATTTGTTGTTAAGAAATCCTTGAATTAAGAGTGCAATGTAACTGTGATTATTATTATGGGCTAATTATAGCAGCCACAGTCATAATACCAATATTTAATTGCATACAAATTATTCAAATCAGAATTTACTAAAACAAGGGCTGCCTATGTTGGTGCCAATTACAGAGAAAATTCGACCCAGCTCTGCTTCACTCAGAAGTAAGGCCAAATACGGTCAGCTAATGCCTCTAGCTTGCTCATCCCATAATACATACAAGAGCAGGAGCAGAACAAGGACTATATTTGTCAATGTCGGCTGGAGAAATGTGCTTCCTTGCAGTGTGAAAGTCTGATATTTCTGGTATGGCATCTTAATGCTTCAATGCCATATAGTCTATGGCATGGGGGAGGAGGGAGAGTGCATGTCACAAGGATGGGGGACCTGTGACCCTCCTGAGGTTGTTGGACTAAAAGTCTCATTGGCCGTGTTGGCTAGGAATGATGGGAGGATCTGGAGGGCCATAGTTTCGCCATCCCTCAGGTAGACAATACTGAGCTGGCTGGAAAAGTGTTCTGACTCAGTATATAGAACAACATTAAGGAAGGGTAAGACCAGGAAGGAAATTAAAAGGTGTAAGGGATGGAAGAATGTTCCTGGGAGGGAGGGAGGGAGGGAGCAGAAACACAGACAGAGAGATGGAATGGGAGCACCTCTGAGAGCAGTCATCTGGGACGTGTACCTAGAACAGTAAGGGAGATTCTGTTACTTCCACTCTAACCCCATCGAGCATGTATATGAAGGGAGCTGAGGATAGGGATGTGCAGCAGACTAGGACAAATCCCAGACTGAAGCAGGGCTCTTTGGGAGTACTCTGGGCTCAAAGTGAAGCATCTTAGGGGTCGCGGAAATCATGGGCAAAAAGTCATGTCTTTATAAGATGTTTGAAGCTTTGTGGCACCTCGGCAATTTGGACATTAAAAACAATGCTGCAGACAAATGTCTGCTAAAAACAGAAATAATGTATCTATTACCATATAAGGAAAATACTAGAGTGGGAAGCAGGGAGGGAAAAGAGAGCAAATGTCAGAGTAAGGATGGAGAGGAGGAAGGGAGAGCTCTATTGTGACTGACAGATCTTGCAATTCAAGGGAATGGTTTTTTCAAGGGAATGATTTTTACCTGGGCTCTCTAATCCCAATATGTTAGCGAAGGCATGTTGAAGTCCATAAATATTCTTCATGGTCTCTGTGAGTCTCTCATGTTTTTCATGGTCTTCACACATTCTGTCTTTGAGCAGCAGTAGTGTTAGATGAGTTTTGGTGGAGTGGTTGGAGGCTTTTCTGTTGCCTGTGTGTTTCTGGTTACCAGCAAAGCCACTTTTTCTCATTCCAGCCAGTCCTTTATTTACCCTCACTTAGTGATCCTTACAGTCCTCCTTTATCTATTCCTTCTGATTTAATCTTACTGTTGTTTGGGGTTTTGATTCTAAGTGTTGCTTGATTGTTCTTAGTAGAGTAAGCATTACCCCTCCTCCTTTCCTTTAGAACAGTACTGGACTAAGGGGATTGCTGTCAGTTTCAGGGAACAGTCTGTTTTATTTTGTAGTTGTGCTGCAAGTAGGGATGGGGGAGAAATTCAACTCTGTTCACATTTGCAAGTAAACCTACAAAACAGGACTCTCCAAAACAATATGTTAGCGAAAATACAGCCATCCTTCAAAATTCACTTATTTGAATTTTGCAATGCAGTTCTCCAATCAAGTAATGTGTACAACAATGCATATACTAGGGTAAGGTGTGCATATAAATGCATATATTAGTGAAAATAACATACAAAATTGCATTATGTGAGGGGAAATAGCTTTGTATAAATGTGTATATTAGGGGAAATGCCATATGGACATTGCAGATTAGGAGAAATTCACACTATAATGCTGATTAACTTTCATGAAAACTTTTCTTCATTGCAAGCTAAGAATTTAAGAGCCTTCTGGATTATGCCAGTGGCCCATCTAGTCCACTGTTCTCACAGTGGCCAACCAGATGCCTATGTAAAAGCCACAAGCAGGACCTGAGCGCAAGTGCACTTTCACCTTCTGCCATTTCCAGCAACTGGTATTCAGAAACATATTGCCTCTGACTATGGAGGCAGAGCATAGCCATCATGGCTAGTAGCCAGTGTTTGTCTTATCTTTCATGAATTTGTCTAATCCTGCTTTAAAGACACCCAAGTTGGTGGCTAATGTGGAAATGTGGAGAACTGAACTTATGGCTGGAACAAATGAGACACTGAAAGAAACCTCAACTGACAGATTCAGCCATCACTAATCTCAAGTGATTTTAGCCATATTGTGATCAAATGTGTGTGTGCATCGGGGAGGGGGTTGTGTGTGTCTGTGTGTGGTCATGTCACACACACACACACACACACAACTGCTTGTCGTACAGTAGTGACATTCTGTTGACTGAGTCTGTTACAAGCAATTGTTTTTAAATCCTTAGGGTCCCTGTCTGTGTGGCTGTCTCACTGGGAACTTCACGGCACTTAAAGTAGAAGTGTTATATTTCAGCTTTGCGCAAAAGGCAGCATGAAATCCAACAGGAATTTATTTGGAATGAGGGAGGTAAACAAAACTAAGGACAAGAAGGGGGGGAACCCCACAGAGTACAGCAGTCCCTGTGAAGAATGTCATGTGGGATATTTCGGTTGCTGCAGGAGTGAGACTGTGCTGGGATCATCAAGGAGGAAGCTTTGGGAGGAAGGGAAGAATATAGTAATAATAATAGTAATAATAATAATAATAATAATAATAATAATAATAATAATAATAATAATAATAATAATAATAATTTTTCACCTGCCCTGCCCCACTCCCTATCTGGGACCTTATAAAGATGAGGTGTCCCCTAAGGATTTACTCCTGCTCTTTCTGATTTCTTTCTGGGAAGTGCCCATTGCCAGGAAGATTAATGTATTTGGCTTTTAGTCTTTTAAAAAATGTTAAAATTTTGTTGGCTTAAATTTTTGTAAATGTATTTCAAAAAGTGTGTGTGTGTGTCTTGCGTTGGGGGCCTTTTTGCCCCAAAGGCGGCATAGAAATAAACTTTAATATAACATATTATCTAGCATCATTGCCCTTAACACAGCATTGAAAATTTTGCATGACTTCCTAGGAAGGAAGGGGGTCCCCAAGTCCTAGAATGGTTTCCTTCATATTGGGGAACTTCGGCTCTGTGAAGAGCAGGAGTAGAGTCTGTGGGGAGTGTCTTTGGTGCAGGGGCACAAATGGGGCATAGCCCCACCACCCCTAGTCTGCCTTCAGCCAGCCCCAACCTGCCTACCTTCTTACAAGCAATTGGGGGGCTCTTCCTGTCATTGGCTGTGACTCCTCCTACTGGTGGTCTCCCTGCCTTCTGGCCCACCAGTCCCAATGAGCACCAGCCACCACCAGTAGGGGAAGGTGAAAGACCTATGCTTGATCAGGGTTTGGAGTTCAAAAGAAACCCAAACTACTCTCTTTACTTTTCCCATATGCTGCAGCATAGACACCAGTGAACACAATACAATATCTGCATGCCCTGAATTTTGAATTGCATGCATGTTCTTTTGGGAACTACACGTTTTGTGTCTGGTTGAATATTGCAAAATCGCAGCTATACAGAACCCAGATAAGGCCTTCCACAGTGAGTATTGACTTACAGAAATTGTGTCTGTGTTTATAAAATCCTTTGCAATACTAAGCGATACCATCTACTCATATCAGGCCACAAAGATCAACATAATTCAGACTATAGCTGACAACCAGAAAACAGCTAATCGCCCACACATGGAGCAGAATTCTCAAGAAACTCAACGAAAACAGGCCATACTGCCAGTGATATACCTTTCATGAAGGATGAATTAAATGTGTAAAGGTTTCCTAGAAAACGTACACCCATTTTAAAGATGGGGCATATAACATCAACACCAAAGACATAACACAGGTAGCCTTCTTTCTTTAGCATGTCCAGACAGGGCTCATACACAGCCTGCATATAACACACCAAATGATGGGGACAAGCTGAGTGTATGTTTTTGTCCTCATGCCGTGCTACTTTTAAGGCTGCAATTGTCACCCCAATTACTTAGGTGTAAGCACCATTATATTAAATAGGGTTTCTGAGTGAATAGGCATGATTAGGCTTGCTGTCAAAGCTTTTGAGAGGCTGGCTACTTCTACATACAAAATGCTGGAAACATGTTATTGTTTTACAAAGACTGTAACTATGCTATCAGGTGACTGGGAGATCACTCCTACATCATTTTCCCCCAAATTCTTTACCCAAACCGACACACATACACACACTTTCTTCCAAATCATCATCCCGGCACACGTACACTGGCCCCATGAAAACATATATTAGAAAATAAATATAAAATATAAAATGAGAGCACTTGCATCTGTTGATTACTCCCATTCAGCAATCTCCATGGTTCAGTTAAATTACATTGAGACTACTATCTTTTCTTTCTTTCTTTTTCAAATTTATGAAGAGTGTGCATCACTGATCTCAAGGCTGGTAGTCAGGAGTCCTTGAAACAAATCCCACAGCACTGGGGCCTATAGAACCAGAAACATGACTCTTATGGGCACTTTCTCTGGGCCTGAGCAACCAATTGACTTCCAAACTACCTCACCAGTCCAACAGCACAGGAAGCACACCAGGCAGGAGGCCACAGGGTTCAGGAGAAGTGTTTGTCTTCAAGCTAGAAGGCTAGCCCTTTAAGAGACTCTAATTCTCGAAAAGGGGGTGGAGCCTAGGAGAAGTGGACTGGAGGCAGAAGCTCAAAAGGTCCCAGTTCACTTCCAGTTCTTCCTAGAGTAAGTTGTTCACTCAAAGCTCTCTCTGGTTCCCTGTGGGCTTCTCTGTGGAACCAGAACAGGCCATTTTCAATCCAGGGCACAATAATCCCCACGTCAGAAAGCTTACATTCACATCACACATATAAAGCACTATTGCACCACTTTAAGAGTCATGGTTTCTTCCAAGAATGCGGGGACCTAGTTTGATAAGGGTGCTGACCTTCACATATATTTGTGAAAATAACATACAAACATTTGTTATATTAGAGGAAATTACTGCAAAAAAATGTGTCAGTTAAAACTGCATACAAAAAAGGGGCTTATTATGAGAAATTCATGCTAAAATGCTAACAAATTTTCATGAGGATTTTATTTTTAAAAAATGCAAATTGTTGTGGAAATGTGGAGAGTTGTATCCAACTTGAGTCCTACTTAAAATAAATCCATCTAATTAATGGACATGACTACATTAAATCCATTGATTTCAGTAGGTCTGCTTTGAGTATGGCCTAGTTGGAGACAACCCTTAGACTGAGAGGGGGGGAAATGAGGAACTTAGAGAACCAAAATTAACAGATTTGTCCATCCTTCAATGTTGGAAGTGCTGCTGCTGAAGCCATTAGCCAACCCCCCTTTTTTTGCTGCTGTTGCTCCTCCAAGCTCTAGGTGGCTAACTCCAACTGTGGTCCTGTGTGGGCAGCTCCATGTCTGAGCCATTCCCTTATCTTCCACGGTGGCTGGCTTTGGGCTGGCACCAGGGAAGAAGATCAGGTGCTATCACAGCAGAGCAGATGCAGCTGACACTCTTCCATTTACAAATGCTGCCGGGTTCTAGGCTCTGTCTCCAACAACTTTCAGGAGGAGATATGCTACCAGAGAATGCAGATGGCAATGGCAGGAAGCACCAGTCATGCCAACTGGAGATTGCAGAAGCAGCAGTGGCAGCAACAGCACCATGTAAGTGGTGCTGGAGTGACGAGGCAGCCTACTGGGGTTAGCTTGTTCCATGTCAAGCAACCTGTCCCAAAACGCCCCAACATGGTTACAGGACTGCACAACACTCTTTGGAAGTAAATAATATTAGCCAAATGTTTATGGGAGCCTGAACATGGCAGCATAATTCTGACAGCACATGGCAAATGGAATTCATCATACATGGCAGATTTGATGCACAAAATGATAGCAACCTATAACAGGTAAATTGCTAAAGTGGAATGGGAGCTGATCAGGTATTCCCTTCCATATTTCCTCCCAGTCTTTCTAGCTGCACGAATCTTAAATCACTCAGATTGTTTGAATTGCTGCCTTGAGAAATGTAAAAGTTAAACATTGCGATGCTGTCATTGTAGAAGTACAATGGAGTTTTATTGCTACTAATTATGCTGCATTGTAAATTCTGGCATTCCACATATTTCATGCATCTGAAATTATCACATTCAAATGAGAGCACGAACAAATATGGTTTTGAATCTGCTACTGCTGTGGATATGATATCATGTTTAATTCCCAAACTACAGTCTTAACGACTGCATGAAACAGTGTGATGGACACTGAAATGTCTGCCTAATACCAGATCAGATTGTTTGTTCCCTTAGCCCAATGAACTTGCCTAAATGATCTCTTTCTTATGAATGCACAGGATTGAGGGTTCTCACGCTGTCTCTTTAGCCCTGTGGCTATTCAGAGTCCTTATATGTCAGATGTTGCTCTCACATAAGCTTGTGCAGTCTCCAACAGCAGTTTGTCTGAACAGGCAGACCAAAGTGGAAATCCCACCCAAGACTTCCTTAGGACTGAGGATGCAACAGGAAAAATAATGAGAGTTCCACAGCAGATTGTCTTCACAATGTTTCTTAAAATGTTTATTTTGTCTTTATACAATCAGTTCTCATTTATACAACGTGCACATGTATCCAGCTTCAGCCAGTAAATCAGAATCATATAGATCAGGGTCAAAGTCTTGACTAGTTACAAGCATATAATGGCATACATAATGCTTACTGTAGCCTTATCCAGTAGCTCTCTTATATATTCTATCTCAGGATTATATATTAGGCTTGTTGTTGTTGTTATGTGCCTTCAAGTCGATTACGATTTATGGTGACCCTATGATTCAGTGACCTCCAGTAGCATCTGTCATGAACCACTCTGTTCAGATTTTGTAAGTTCAGGTCTGTGGCTTCCTTTATGGAATCAATCCATCTCTTGTTTGGTCTTCCTCTTTCTCTGCTCCCTTCTGTTTTTCCCAGCATTATTGTTAAAGGTAAAGGTGTCCCCACACTTATAGTGCGAGTAGTTTCCGACTCTCAGGGTGACGTCTTGCGACATTTACTAGGCAGACCGTATATATGAGGTAGGATTGCCAGTTCCTTCCCCGGCCTTTTCTTTACCCCCCAGCATATGCTGGGTACTCATTTTACCGACCACGGATGGATGGAAGGCTGAGTGGACCTCCACCCCTTTTACCAGAGATTCGACTTCCTCCTTCCGTTGGAATCAAACTCCGGCCGTGAGCAGAGCTTCGGCTGCGTTATCGCCGCTTACCACTCTGCGCCACGGAGGGTCCAGCATTATTGTTATATTAGGCTTATACATCAAACAGTGAACATATCTGAAAGTATAAGGTTCTATTAGCTATATACACGTTATATTGCAATATTTGTGAAGTTATATTGCAAGGAACCAACATCAAACAAGTTACTTTTCCTACATTTCAATACATTTCTATCTCTTATCTGGAAAGAAATGGAATCATCTCACCCTTGAGGGAGGGCAGACCTCTGGCTGGCAGCAGCATAGCCACAGTACTTTAAACCAAGTCTGAAAGACTGGTGCTGGCTGCAGAACATCCTCTCCCTTTTATAGGATCATCTCAAGGCTATAGCCTTGCTTAACAGGTGGGACCTTGGCTGTCTCCTTATCAGCTGCTGTCTCTGTGTGCTGCCTGCTAGAGACATCAAGTGGGGCCTGCTATCCTGTTCATCAACAACTAGTCAACTCAACCAGTCAACCTAACCAGAAGCAGGTGTTGTCCACACCATATAAGGAGCCTCCTCCTGTGGCTCCTACATGTTGTTATCTCCTTTGTTTATATTAGCAAAAGTACATTGGCCGACTGCCCAGAACTGGACAAAGGAAGAGGGAGTAGATTTTTTTTTTCCAGTTTGGACTTTACAAGGCTTGACTATGAGGAGGATACTATGAGGAGGTCTGAATACCTGGATATGTTATAGGATTGTGGGGGTGGGTTTGGATGATATATGTGAGACCCTTTCTAGTTTATAATTGTGTGCTTGTAAGAGATACAACCTCCAAAGGAGGATACCTGCACCACTGGTCAGCCTAGTCTCCTTTGTTAATCTAATAGAGTGGCCAGGGGAGCTAATGGGTCTGTCAAGTGCCCATTAACAAGTGAATACATTATAGGCCAGAGATATCATGTTGTTATTGGAACTCTCTTTGGGAGAGAGGCCCCTCCCCCTCCCCATATCCTGGAGCCAAGTATATGGCTGTGTTTTTAGCTAGTCTGAGGAAAGGCTGGGAACTGGAGATATGCAGAGAGACCTGCTCCCTGCACGATGGCTTCAGAATGCCTCCTATAAGTCTGATGGAAAAGCAAGATCTATTGGACTGCTGATGCTTTGAACCCCTCCATCATATGCTCAGGCTGTGAATGTATCTAAATAAACCATATTTCATAAAGACACCATAGACTCTGCTGACCTTCTTTCCAAGGATACCAAACCCTGGGCAAGCGCAGGGACCTCTGGAGATTTCTCACCACTCGGAGATTGGGATGGTGCACAACAATATTCTATACATTAGCATTAATACATACTTTATGAAGTCTCATAGATGGGAAATTTACATACATTAAACATGAGGCCAGCCTATAATACCAACACTGTATGCTCTGAGTAATGAAGGGCCATAGCTAAGCAGTAGAGCATCTGGTTTGTATGCAGAAGGGCCTGGGTTCAGTCACAAACATCTCCACATAAGGCTGGGGGAAAACCCTGTCTCTAGTCCTGGAAAGCCACTGCCAGTAATGCATAGACAATACTGAACTACATAGACCAGTTGTCAGATTATAAGGCAGTTTTCTATGTTCCTACGACTGGTTTTTGTCCAATGTTTTAGGCAGATATCTTTCCTAGTTCTGCTATCTGAGGTCTTTCAGCTGAAGTCTGGGGAACAAATTTAGGGCTTTCAATATACAAAGCATGTACTTCACCAGTGGTCCCTTTCCCCTGACTCTCCCAAGATCACACAAAGGATGGGATGTGGTATTAGCTCTCAACTCAGTTGTCCTCTGATGAAGCCACAGGAAACACCAAGCATTGAAAATTATGCTTTCTCATCATAGTTTGTAGCAAAGCAACCACCTGGCTGCTTTGCCATATATCAAAGGTGGACTCGCAGCTCTCATTTCAGCCTTACTTTATAATCATGTGAACTAGCTAATCATTCATCATTTAGGGAAAAGGTACTGAGTAATCCAGCTTCCAGGTTTCCCCCTCTTGATTCATCCTAAAGGATGAATACATGGGTAAACCCTAAACGGTTTTGGCCCAGTTTATCTGAAGGAACGCCTCCAGTATCACCAAATATGCCGCCAAACAAGATTGGCCTCACAAGACCTTCTCTCAGTCCCACCGGTGAAAACAGCTAGGCTGGTGCGGACCAGAGAGAGGGCCTTCTCGGTCATGGCCCCCACCCTCTGGAACTTGCTTCCTTTTGACCTTCGACATGCCTCCTCCCTGATGGCTTTTCGTCAAGCCTTAAAGACCTTGTTATTCAGGCAGGCCTACGGGATTTCTGGGGTGGGTTAGGCTATTATGTTGTATTACTAACGGGTGGTTTAGATGTATTGTTGTTTAATATGGTGACTGTTGTATGAATATGTTTTAAATTGTATTTTATATTGTGTAAGTCGCCCAGAGTGTCTGTTAAGTCAGACAGATGGGCGACTAACAAATAAAATTTTATTATTATATTATTATAAATGTATGGCTGCCCATTTGCTACCGGGCTAAGTTCAAGGTTCTAGTTTTGGTGTGCAAAGCTCTATACAGCTTGGGACCAGGATACCTGAAAGACCATCTTACCCCTTTTATATCCCGTCGATCACTGTGCTGTGCAGGTGAGGGCCTCCTGTAGATGCCATCTTATCAGGAGGTTCGTTCTGCACAATATAGGAAATGGACCTTTAGTGTGGCGGCGCCTACCCTGTGGAATTCCCTCCCCTTTAATATTAGGCAGGCACCATCTCTGCTATCTTTTCGGCACCTTTTGAAGATTTTCCTCTTTCAACAAGCCTTTTAAGTTGAGACCTATCCCAGTCTGTGTCTGTGTTAGAATTGCTTGTTAATATGTTTTTTAATAATGTTTTAACCCTTTTTAAAAGATGTTTTTGAAGCTTTTTTTTTTAAAAAAAATGTTTTTAAATTTGTTTTGTTTTAACGTATTTTAAGCTCTGTTTTTATGATGTTTTAAAGTATTTTTAGTGCTTCTGTTTACCGCCCTGGGCTCCTGCTGGGAGGAAGGGCGGGATATAAATCCAATAATAAATAAATAAATAAAATGGAAGGCAAGCTTAGCTGCAAAACTCAGTAATAGAGAACAACTGCTGATTTTATTCACACAAACAAGCACACACTAACTTGCTTTTAACATTCAATGTTATCAGTTTGGTTAATGAACATTTTACACTCTGTGAGTTGTATCCAACTAAGTTTTATTCAGAGCAAACCCACTGAAATTAATAGACCTAAATAAGCCATGCCCATTAATTTCAATGCACCTGTTCTGAGCAGAACTAGCATTGGATGCAATCATATGGAAACCGCGTAGAGGTTATGGATGATTAAGTGGTATATAAATCCTGTTAGTAAAACAAACAAGCAAACATCTCAGAGTGGTTCATGGAAATGAGCATAAGTTCCCCCCCTTCTCATAATACTAGAGCCAAGGGTGGTGCAATGAAGCTGAGTATTGGATGATTCAGGACAGAGGAAAAGAAACACTTCTTTACACAGCACATATTTAAACTTTGGAATTCTTCCCACGACATGCAATGATTGCTGTCAACTTGAACGGCTTTCAAAGAAGATTGGACAAATTCATAGAGGAGAAGGCTATCAGTGGTTACCAGCCACGATGGCTATGTTCTCCCTCCACTGTCACAGACAGCGTTTCTCTGAATACCAATGGCTGAGAATCACAACTGGGGAAAGCAGTGTTGAACTCAGGTCCTGCCTATGGGCTTCCTATGGACATCCACCTGGCCACTGGGAGAACAGACTGCTGATCCAGAAGAGCTCTTCTTATGTTCTTAAGATAATCATCATTTAACTATAATGTTACAGACTTTAAGAAATACTTGAATGATGACCTATCAGAGCCAAACAGCATGTTACCCTGCAGCTACCTGTAACAATACTCCACTGGCCCATTCGTCATCACAGACAACCCTCCAGAGAAACCATTTTGCAGAGGAGAATGGGCAAAGGAAAGAAAGTGCTTGACCTTCCCCGCAGCCCCTTTTCATCTGAAATGTCTTCCCCACAGCTGTTTTTGCCACTGCCAGGGTTCCAGACCTCTGTTTGTCTTGTAAGTATGGGTCCAGAATCTTCACTCCTTACTAGAGGAGGAATCAGCTGGGAGAAGTTTCAGGAGAAAAGGGGTTGACATTAGAGATTGGGGAGAAGTCCAGTTCAGTTAGAGGCAATCTTACCTAATTCACACTTTCCGGAAAAAATACCTGAACCAAAACACACCAACCATCCTTCAAAATTTGTTGTCCTCCAGATTTTGCACTGCAGTTCTGCAAACAAATAATCTGCACAAAAATGCACATACTAGAGCAAGGTGTGCATAAAATGCATATATTAGTAAACATAATGTACAAAATGCATTATATTAGGAAGAATTGCTTTGGGAAAATTTTTATATTAGGGGAAATTGCATCGAAAAATGCATATTAGGAGAAATTCACACTAAAATGTAATTTGATTTTAATGTAAACACTGATTAATTTTATTTATTTATTTATTTATTTAAAAATGGCAAACTGAGGTGGAAATGCGAAGAGCTGAACTTAAGACTGGAAAAATGAGAAACTGAAAGGAACTATAATTGACACTTTCACCCATACCCAGTCGACACAGGAAATGTTAAATGTTAAAAATGTTCCTCCTGCTTTTTCTCTTTTGCAATGCATCCCTTCTTTACTGGAATATATCACGGAAGAAATTCTTCCCTGAATATATTTTAATTGTCTTGTTGCTTAGCAAAATTAATTAAGATATGTTCCTGGTGTCCTAAATGGTGACATGAGAGCTCCAGTCCTCCTCTGAGAAAACCTGATTCTAGAAACAGCTGTTCAACATGTTCAAACTTTCTTCACTATCTAGGACTCTGCATTCATGTTCCACATGAATCTACCGGCTGTGGAAAAGACCTAGTTGTTTTGCTTATGGATATCTTGTTGTGACTGCCCCACAGTGGTTCATCCAAATATGAATGGAAGGTTGTTTTGTCATTCCCTTCCCACTCCCTCCTTCCCAACCTGCCTGTATTGTGATTTCTGTTTCAGCAGCTGTATGAAAAATAGGAGAGGAGCTGAGGAATCTGTTTCTGTTTCCATCCTGCCTGCCAGGCTAATGATCTTCAGTTATAGGCAAATGCAGCTGTAATCCAAGTTCACATTTTCTTTTCGAGCCCTTATTAAAGGGATAATATATTTCCCTTTTCTGTGTACATGCTAGATTTCCCACTTCTAAACGGTACTTGAGATAGCATGAAATAGAGCAAAGCATGAATAAACAGGAGGATGACTTACAGATCAGACAATTCAACAAGTCCCTGTAGTACACACATATCATATATGCTGTTTCATGAGTGGTACATGTTCTAGGAGCATTAATGCCCATTCCTATTTGTAAGTACATCTTGGTACTGCAGAACTGATTGTGTTCTACCCTTATTTAATAGCACATGTAGCAAATACATAGCTGAACAAAGCACCAGCCTGGTTTGAAGAATACAGATTGGTGAATCTATGATTTCACTGCTCATCCCTGAGAACTTTTACTAACCTTGTCAAGATTTTCTTCTTTTTATTTATTTTTAGATGAGCCCATGCAGTTATTCTTACAGTCGGTGACATCTGTTCCCCTACTTCTCTAGCAACAAGCATAGTTGAAGGGCATGTGTCACGGCTCAGTGTTAGTCTGGCTGCATTTAGCAGTTTCTTCCATTTTCCCGATGTTTCCTTACCTGATTTTATTTGCTCTTTCACACAACATAAAACCCGCTTCTGGAAATCTAGCAGAATATTGTAGAAGTTTAGCACTCATTTCTATGTTAGTTGATTCCAGAAAAAAAATCCATTTGCAACCCCAGTAACCCAGAAAATTGTGAGAGTAAAGTGATGCAGTATGCTGGCACACAGTTCTTTCCTGCCATTTTCATGGGGTAATCATGTGAGGACAGAGGTGCATATGTGCGGAAAGGGTGGTGGAGTACCAACATGTCCAATGACATTCACTGTTGTGTCATACGACACCAGCTGGTGTAAATGAAATTTAGCTCAACATGGCGGTATATTGGTCAAAAAGCCACAGTTCTATAATGTAACAGGTACCGCACTGTGAAAGGAATGTTAGAAATCGGGATAGAAGCACAACCATTATAATAAATAAAACTAAAACAATAAACTCCATGTCTGAATGCAGCCTCAGCTTTTCATGCAGGAACATCTCAGGTTCAATCCCTTGCATCTCCAGATGAGGCTGGAAATGTTCCCTGCCTGGAACCCGAGAGCCACCACCAGTGTTGACAATGCTGAGCTAGGTGGACCAACTCAGTTCAGACGCAGTATAAAGCTGCTTCCTATAGTCCTGAATCCCAAATCAGCCTTGATTTCCATCCCTTCCTTGTGCATCTGGCAGACTTTCATCTTTTTATTTTTATTATTATTAAAATGTATTTGTTAAAACACTAAATAAATAAATGTGCCAGGCACTTTGAAAACATGATGTGTATGTTCTTCATACCAAAACTTTGCTAACCTGCCTTCCCAACACCTCATGTCACTGCCACTTACTGAAAGGGGGAGGAGCGAGCTAGTGGGGAGTTTGGATTGGCTCTCCCTCTGTTGGTGCACTGTGCCGTGCCTCTCACCTCCCGCTCAGTAACCATCAGTGATGTGCAGCATTGGAAAGCCAGGTAAGCAATGCCACCCTGTTCATGCCACCCCACCAGCATAGAAGCCATTCTGAAAACATTTTAAGAAGCAGGGGTCTCTTCCCTCTTCATCCTTTCCCTTGCCAAGGTACATCCTCACTCACAATATGCAGCACCCACCCCACCAGCGCAGACATATGTCACAGCCAGATATTGTTTTACGATGACTCCCAACCAATTTCCCTGCTACATAAACTCAAATTCTGCGGTGCCCACTGCCAGTAGAGGCTGGTGGCTGCAATGTCAGTGGGGCTGTGAATCCACTCTGGGTTTTAGTCTAAATTTTCAAGGAGCTGTCCCAGGTGTTCATCACCTTGGCCTTGAAAGTTCAGGCTAAAACACGGAGCGGATCCACTACCCCCACTGACATTGCAGCAACCAGCACACTGCTCACCAAATATCTCACAAGCGCCCAGCGCTTTCTTAAAAATATTTTTATTCATGCTTTTTATAATACAAACAAATAAACAATAACCAGTAAAAAGAACTGTGGCAATACTCACCAGTATGGAATACCAGCACCTCTTGTTTTGCTGCCCATGGCAACCATTGTGTGCTGGCACCCACAACACGTTTATCAAGGTATGCATGCTGGCACCTCAATTTTCTTTAACCAAAGAAGCACTGCTTACATCCACCAATGCACACAAACACACCATCTCCCCAGTCACTTCCATTTCTTCCTCTTAATCACCAGAACACAATCACCAATCACTCCATTCACTCTATCTCCCCCCAAACAATCTATCTGGTTAAGTGTGTGTGTATCCTGTGTGTGCATGTGAGAGTGTTCGTGTGGGATGGCCACACCCACTCATGGCATGCAGCCCCCAGAGGATTGGTCAAAGATAAATGTAGCCCTTGCGATGAAAATAGTTAGCCATTCCTAAATTAAATATTTATTCTATTCCTATTCTATTCTATTCCGCCGTACAGGTGTTCACCATGATGTGCAAGCTGGTCCCACAAGGACATTCCCCGGATCCCCACCAGACATTCAGCACTGATGGTTCACTAGGGAGTGCCCCTTTACCAAAAAATGCCTCATCCTCCTCAAATTTTCCCCGTTACCTCACCTGCCCGAATTCCATGCCTGCCAAAGCAAGACAACCACACCCTCCCAGAATGCCAATCGAATCAAACCGAGCAGTATGGAGTAGGCAAAACCAAAGGGATTCTGAAATCAGGATCCCCCCCTAAAAATTCCTACTCAGCCCCAACTGGCGACTAGCAAAAGTCCATACTGAGAAGGGAGGGGGGACAGGTGCATCCCATTGGACAACCTAGCCCACCTGACCCCAATTGGGACCTTCAGGAACATTCCCGAGCCTTCTCAAGAGTGAGAGTGGCAGCAAACATGCCCCCGTGCAAGGCGGGAAGGACATTGTGGTCCCTCCCTCTGCTTCCAGCCAAATCCATTTCATGTGGATTGGGGAAGGATGCCAGGCAAATGCAGTTGGAATAGGGAAGGGAGGAGAAACTATTTCTTGATTTCTGACTATTTCTAGGCTCTGAAGCAGGGCCAATGTTGCAAACAAAACTATCAAGTCACTTTTATTTCTGACCTTGATGATTTTGCAGTGTGCAGTTGAGGCAGCCTTGTGTCATGTTAGATGTTCACAAGGGTAAAAAGATCAGTGCACTTACTCACCGTTACACATGTTGTTCACCACCTCTTTGCAAGTTCAACTTGTCAGCCCACTATGATCTGTGATGTTTCTGTATGAGAAACTGGAAATCCTTCATTTTGATGGCATGCAGGTGAGTTTTGTTCAATATTTTCCTACTGTGACTCCAGAATATGTGCAGGATTCATTTTTCACTAGGCATATCACAAAATACTGAGCCATCACTGAAAGAGGCAGCAAACTTACGACTCTAGGGACAATATATGTGAGGGCACAATTTATCCAAAAAGCAGCTCATCAGGGTACCACATTACTAGGGATGGGGGAGAAATTTGATTCAGTTCAAATATGAAGTCAAATTTATTAAATCACACTTTCCAAAACAATATGAAAACTGAAACACAGCCATTCTTCAAAATTCATCCATATCCAAATTTTGCAATGTAGTTCTCCAACCAACCATTGTTTACAAAAATGCATATATTAAGGGGAAATGTGCATACAAATGAGTATACATACAACATATACTATGTTAAGAGAAATTGCTTGCAAAAATGTGTACACTAGGGATGGAAAGATCTGTCTGTTTCGGTGCTCTTAGTTTCTCATTTTTCCAATGTTAAATTCAGTTCTCTACATTTCTACAGCAATCTGCAATTTTTTAAAAACAAAACCCTCATGAAAATTCTCCACCATTTTCGTGCAAATTTCTCCAAATAAACACCTTTTTGTAAGCAATTTCGCACTAAAATACTGAAGGATCTGCAAATTGCTGCAGAAATATCGAGAACTAAATTTAAGATTGGAAAAATGAGAAACTGAGAGAGCCAAAATTAACAGAGCCTTCCATTTCTCCTCATGACTGGGCCAGCCTTCATACCAGTTCATGAGTGGTGTTGGGAATATGTGTGGCATTTCACTACTAGGGGTAATCAGTGAGGTGTTCTCCAGATGTAGACTACAATTCCCATAATCCCCAGCCACAAGGGATTCGGCTTGGGGCTGATGTGAGTTGTAGTCCACAACATCTTTAGAAGACCACTTTGGCTACTCCAGGTTTAGGCACATTCTTTGAATTATCTGCTATCCCCTAGCTATTTTACACAGATATACTACCATGCAGAGCTATAATGTAAGGCATGGGGAAAGCTCCAGGAACCAAGCATCAGCACCTAAGTTTATTCTAAAGGTGAGTCACAGAGGGAAAGACAAAGAGATGGGAACCTTGGATGCAGCAACCAGATGCTAGGGAAGAAGGCAGTGATGACACAAGGAGGACTTTTCAACTGTTTTCTTGTGTAGCATAAATTAAACATGTGGAGAGATGTGAACAAGGCTATAAGTACATTGTGAGGGTTCCAAATGACATAATAAACCACTTAAGCTATGTTCTCTGGTTTATTACAATGTCAGGAGAATCCCTTGGTGTGAGAGTCTTTGTAATTCATAGCAATCCTGCAATCCCCTCATGTTCTCTTGTTCATTGATGAGGTAAGCTGTCAAGAGCCTCAGAATATAGATCAGAGGTTGTGATCCTCAGGCCTCTGGGGCCAAATGTGGCCTGCCAGTGCTCTCTATCTGGCCCTTGGGACTCTCCCAGGGCCATGCCCTCTCCCCCACGCCCAGGCCACATTCCTCATCAGCCCTGCTCCCATCTTCCTCAAAGGCTTTCCCCCCCTAGCTTGAATGCTTTCTTGAACTGTGATAATGCATCTTCCTTACCTGGATGGGAGAGTGTGTGTCTATGTATAGAAATGTAATGTTTGTGTGTGGCTGCAATGTAGTCCTTTGCAGAGCTTGGAAAAGTTACTTTTTTGAACTACGACTCCCATCAGCCTCAGCCAGCATGGCCACTGGATTGGGCTGGTGGGAGTTGTGGTTCAAAAAAGTAACTTTTTCAAGCTCTGGTCCTTTGTATAAAAGTAGGTGTCACATCCATTGGCTTCCACACATTTGCCTTTGGCCTCACCCGTCACTGGCAAGTGGCTTCCAGAAGGTTCTCCATGAGGGCCCTTGAGCAGAAAAAGTTTCCCCATCCCTGATCTGATCTAGGAATGTTTGGGTTGGTGTGCTGCTGCCCCTCGGTGTGATTCATGTAGGAACTTAGGAAGCGGCCTTATACCACATTAGACCACTGATCTATCTAGCTCAGTATTGTCTATGCTGACTGGCAGCAGCTCTCTAGGGTTTCAGGCAGTGTTCTCTCCCAGCCATTAACAGCCTTGTCCTCCATCAATTTGTATGAGAACATAAGAAGTCCACAACACAGCTGGCTTGTTTAGAAGTAAACACAGTAGGGGCTGATTGGATGCAGTATTGCTGACACTAATGTGCCAGTGTCCCAAAGCACACTGCTGGAACTCAGCTCTTTACATCTGCTGAGTCTAAAGGTCCATCTAGCTCAGTAATAACCACACTGACCGGCAGCAGATCTCCATGGTCTGAGACAAATAGTCTTTCCCCAGTCCTACCTGGAGACAGCAGGGATTGAAGCTGGGACCTTCTGCATGCAAAGTAGGTACTCTACCACTGAACTATGGCCCTTATCCTAGTGTATCCACTCAGGAATGCAGACCAGATGATTTCCAAGATAGAATTCCCCAGGTAGCTAACTGGCTTCCCCATACCTGGTAAGATTATAAATCCTCATCTCCTAGTACAACTGTGAGGAACCTTTGGCCACCAGATATTGCTGAACTACACCTCCCGTTATCCCTGGTCACTGGCCATGTTTCAAACTTGGGCTTTTGCTGGACAACAGTCAATATCATGGGCTTAGCATACCATCTTTGGTTTTTGCCTCCCTTGTCTGCTGCATCCCATTCGCAGCCTAACATGAGGAACTTGTGCCTCCTGCTCCCCAATCTGCCAACTTTCTAGTCTACCTGCATTGGGGGTGGGGAGCCTGTGGCCCTCCAAAAATGTTGTTGGACTTCCAACAAGGAAGAGAGGAGTATGCACAGCCACAGTCACATGAGATTTGCAGGACATCCAAATTTGCATTCCTTCATCTTCTACTAGAATTTCTAGCTGTTTCTTTTGTTTGTTTTAGAACTGTTATTTTTCAATGCAGCTATCCAGACTCTGCTAGATACATATACCAGCTCACAGTTGTCATGAAAAGTGGATATATACCAGATCACTCACGAAGGGACTTTTGAACTCTGTAATGTATCCACAATCAAGTATGTAATAGCCTGAGATAATGGGTCCTTCAACTGGAAGAAATGTTTTCCAATGATATTTATCTTCTCGGATTTATCAGCAATAAAATGTCACACTCCTGGGCTGCTTTGTTTCAAAGTTGTTTGATTTTGAAAAGGCATTCACTTCAAGTGGTTCCATATGTACAGTAAGATTATATATGTATGAAATACATACCCAAGCTTCCATTCCGTTCACTCTTTCCTTTTAAGAAGGACTGTTTTCATGTGTGTGAAAAGGAGGCTTGCCCTTTTGTTGCAAGCTTTTGGGAATCTTTGAAATGAAACCACAAGCTATCCTGCTGTCTCCTTTAGAACAGGGATAAGAACATAAGAAGATCATGCTGAATCAGGCCAATTGACCATCTAGACAGGAATCCCATTCTCACAGTGGCCAACCAAATGCCTATGGGAAGGCCACAAGCAGGAACTGAGCACAAGAGCACTCTCCCCTCCTGTAGTTCCCAGGAGCTGGAATTCGGAAGCATACTTACTCTGACTGCAACAGCAGAGCATAGCCATCATGGCTATCCTTGATAGCCTTAGCCTCCATGTATTTGTCTAATCCTCTTTTAAGGCCATCCAGGTTGGTGAATATCAGTGCCTCCTATAGGAGCGAATTCCATAGTTTAACTAAGAACTGCATGAAGAAGTACTTTCTTTGGTCTGTCCTGAATCTTCCAACAGTCAGTTTCACTGCGTGTCCACAAGTTCTACTATTTTGTGTTTGTGAGTGTGTGTGTGTGTGTGTGTGTGAGTGTGTGTGAGTGAGTGAGTGAGTGAGTGAGTGAGAGAGAGAGAGAGAGAGAGAGAGAGAGAGAGAAATCTGCAGCCTTTCCTCATAGGGTAGTCACTCCATCCCCTTGATTATTCTGGTTGCCCTTTTCTGAAACCTTTCCAACTCTACATTATCATTTTTAAGTAAGACGAACAGAACTGTACACAGTATTCGTAATGTGGACGGGAAACTGTGTTCCTCCAGGTGTTGTTGGATTACAGCTCCCAGTATTCCCAACCATTGGTCGTTGGCTGGGTCTGATGGGATTCAAAGTCCAGCAACATCTGAAGGGCGAGAGGTTCCCCATCCTTTAGCACCTTTATCGGTGTTTATAGACCCACAGCCCCTTCATAGAGATCTTGTGTTCTTTTTGGTTACTGAAACCAGGACGGAAAGAGTGGGTTTGTTTATCTGAGTTGGTTTTGACTCTGATATGTCTGAACACACTTAAAACTCAAGACCAGGAAAGTTTTGCAATGAATACAGAGAAGGCAATGGAGAAATGAAAGGTAATAAACCTCTGCTTTTATCTGAGAGCTGCTTTCTACATACATTCTTAAAGACCTGGCCTCAGATTATGGACCATAGCATATGCTTCTACTATCCCCACTTACCAGGGTAAGTCTTTGTTTTCTGGTCACAGCCCAGATTTTGTCCCTGTTTTTTGTTTGTCTGTTTGTTTTTCCCTTTGACGCTGGCCAGTTAATCAACAATATATTTGTTGATTTGCCAGCATTTTCATTCTTTGGGGTGCTAGCATTTTTATTCTTCAGAGTTTACCCCTTCTTCAGCATCTCTGGAAGTTGAAAGAGCAGGTGGGTGCATCTTACTCCTGGTGCACAAATCATGTGTGCACACACATACATAGGCATGAACACTAAAGCATCAGTCAGTGAACAACTTGCCATTTCACATTCACTGGAGCTGCTGAAATTACACTTTGAACTGTTGATAGTATATTATACGATGAGGTTGATTCATTTTGCAGTAAATTAAATCACTGTTTCACCTCCTAAGGGAGTGGAGGACAGCCAAAATAAATGAAAAGAATATCCAGCAGATGGAGCAGAACAGGCATGGGAAACCTGGGGCCCTCCAGATGTTGTTAGACTCCAACTCCCATCAGCCCCATCCAGCATGGTCAATGATAAGGGATGATGGGAGTGTTCAACAAGATTTGAGAGTCTCAAGTTCCCTATCCTTGGAATAGAGTTGTCACCAATGGATAATTGCTACAGGAGTTGTTTTCATTTGTGAAACACTGAAGGGCATAGCATACACCTTCCAAATGTTGTTCCAACCAGCATGGTCAATAGTTAGGCATGATGGGAGTTGAAATCTAACCACATCTGAAGGGTCATTGGTTGCCCATCCCTGGGAGTGAGTTATTTCATTCTTTTAAGTCCCAAAGCAAAAGCCTTGGTCAGCAGGCCACTTTGAGAGGAAGATTTCAAAATGTGAGAAATAAGGGTAGTATCTCATGATAATCCTACTCAAAGCAGACCCAACAATGGAGATGGCTAACACAGGTACATTAATTGCAATGGGCCTCCTCTGAATGGAACTTAGTTGACTACAACCCTAAGAAAGGACAGAGAGACAAAGGGACTTAGCTCACTGGTAGACCACATGCTTTGCATACAGCAGATTCCATCTTCAGTTTCTGGCATCACCAGCTTAAATTAAAGGATGAGGTAGTAGAATGATGAGGAAGACCTCTGCCTGGAGAACCATTGGCAGTCAGACACTGGGCTAGGAAGACACTTCATCTTAACTAGTTTAAGGCAGCTTCCTTAAGGCAGTATTTATAGGAGGGCAGCAGTCTGTTTGGAGAGAAGAGAAAGCAGTGGAAAAGCCCCAGCTTAGTGGAGCGCCTGCTCTACATGCAGGAGGTCCCAGGTTCAATGCCAGGCATCTCCAAGTAAGCCTGGGAGAGAACCCAGCCTGAAACCCTGGAAAGCTACTCCAGAGAGTCTCTGTAGGCAATCCTGAGCTACATGGAGCAATGGGCTGAAGCAGTATAAGGCAACATGCTATGTTTCTAATTTCAAACACGCACACACACCCCTCAGTCTCAGTCCTGACATGCAATCCTCTCCCAATGTTAATTGTACAGTTATAAATTGGTATACACTTCACTCCAAGTTCAAAGGCTAGTAATTTAACTGATAGAAGATCCTCATACATTGGTCAATAATGAACAGCCTGGAATGAATGTATCTATTTTCCCCACCCAGAAAATTCAGAAAGAAAGCACTTCCCCCCCCCACAATGTGCAGCCTTGTTTTTTGTTGACTGATATCAGCTGCAACTCCCCCTAGTGAGGCTGCTGTGAACATGACAGTCATTTCTAGGAACTGCCTAAGCAACAGCAATTCTTCTTCTTGGTTATGCCTCTCTATTAAAATCTCAATAGCTAAAATGCAGTTTCTAACAATTCTAGGGAAGTGTGGCGATAAATCATATTCATCTAGGCAATAGGATCAAGACTAGCAAAATGTGACTTTTGGGGATGGGATGAGAGTAATTTTCCTGCAGAAGAAATTCCAATTACTGTGATTATTTTCTTTTGACTGCTATTTCATGGAAAGCCGTCAAAATCCCGGGGAAATACATTTGCTTAGAGTTCACAAAGAACTAGACGTTTTGGGTAACCAGAGAGAGAGACCTTTAAAGGGACCTGATTTCTTTCTACGTTTGCAGCACTGTAGGGAGATCAGAACAAAGGTATCTAGTAAAACATCTTGAATCCT